>NC_089816.1:21433332-21493332 GCF_029633855.1 Hoplias malabaricus | reverse complement strand
TGTGTGACACGAACAAACGTGTGTGTTAAAACCGAAGCGTGTGACATAAATGAACAAGTGTGTCTATGTGTGACATAAACAAATGCCTATGTGTGTGTGTGTGTGTATTAAAGCTGGAGTGTGTGACTTTGCCTTTTGAAAGGCCATGAGCTGTGAACACAGTCAACTCCTGTTCTTTTGATCCATCGTAGTTTACACGCTAACACACACACACACACACACACACACAGCTGTGATGTGTGCAGAGCTTCACCTCGAGCCACATCACACGAGGACACCCCACACTTTTCTGTAAATATGCAAATGAGGCCCCAGGAAGAGCTCAGATCTAATTATCATAATTATCATAATCATCAAACAGGATCTTAAAGGGACAGGACCTCCAGCAAGGGCGGGACTCTGGAGGGGGTTAATGCAACCTTCACCGGGACTCCGGAGAGACACAGTCATGGGGCAGAACTGACAGCAGATTTAATACAGACTTAACGATCTCGCCAAAAAATTTATAAATACATAATTAATATATATTTTTTAATTTATCTCACCACTAAATTTGTAACTGTTTTAATGATCTGTTTATACCACCCTCCCATCCACTGTTATATGTGGATGTAGTAGTATTTTTTCCATTTTACAGAAAAATTGGTCCTAGCCGTTAAAGTACTATTTGTGGCGTCTTTAAAGACCTAATTTATTATTATCACAATGAGGTACTTGAGGGGTTATAGACCTGAGTCATAATTATTTCTCCTGAATAATAACTCCATAGACCTTAAGCTTTTGCCGGTGAAATCTCTGAATACTGAGCCTGGGTTTGGCACCAGAATCTCCCTGCAGCATTTATGAGGTTAATAATTATTTTAAAATGATTTTACTGTGTGTGAGAGAGACATGCAGAGTCTGCAGAAACATTCCGATGTAAAACATCCTGCGAGTCGCTTCACGTCGTCCAAATACAAACGAGCTGGAGAGAATTCCTCCAAACTGTTAGTACACGCTGCAGACGCTGGGTCGCTAACAGTAGCATGGAGAGTGTCTCTATGTTTGATCCATGTTCAGAGCTGCTATATGACCCCTGTGACCTGAGTCTATCTCTCTCTCACTTTCTGTGTGTGTGTGTGTGTGTGTGTGTTTGTACACGTGTATTATAGATGCTCAGACTGTTCGACTGTGTCCAGAGGCCTACAGTAAAATAAAGCACTGTGAAGACATTAGATTGTAATGTTTTCTGAAATGTGCAGTAAAGAGATCATGAGTGGATCCATTCAGAGACACTCAGATAAGATCTTAACAATACAAATATCCAGAGAGAGTGATGTCATAAAGTAAACGGGAGTCAATGCCAGTCCTGGAGGACTGGGTCCAGCACGGTTAGAGGATTTCTCCTGCTTTAACGGACCTAATTGAGCTGGGAATCACCAAAGAGTGATGGACACTACATGGTAAATCATGACAAGCCGGCTCATAAAATTATTAAAACTTATTACAAAGCACTCACACCTACGGACACTTTTGAGTCACCAGTCCACCTACCAACGAATGTTTTTGGAGCGTGGGAGGAAACTGGAGCACCCGGAGGAAACCCACGCAGACACTGGGAGAACACACCACACTCCTTGCAGACAGTCACCCGGAGGAAACCTACGCAGACACAGGGAGAACACACCACACTCCTCACAGACAGTCACCTGGAGGAAACCCAAGCTGACACAGGGAGAACACACCACACTCCTCACAGACAGTCACCGGGAGGAAACCCACACAGACACAGGGAGAACACACCACACTCCTCACAGACAGTCACCCGGAGGAAACCCACGCAGACACAGGGAGAACACTCCACACTCCTCACAGACAGTCACCCGGAGGAAACCCACGCAGACACAGGGAGAACACGCCACACTCCTCACAGACAGTCACCCGGAGGAAACCCACGCAGAGGGGAGGACACTCCACACTCCTCACAGACAGTCACCCGGAGGAAACCCATGCAGACACAGGGAGAACACACCATACTCCTCACAGACAGTCACCCGGAGGAAACCCACGCAGACAGAGGGAGAACACGCCACACTCCTCACAGACAGTCACCCGGAGGAAAACCACGCAGAGGGGAGGACACTCCACACTCCTCACAGACAGTCACCCGGAGGAAACCCATGCAGACACAGGGAGAACACACCACACTCCTCACAGACAGTCACCGGGAGGAAACCCACACAGACACAGGGAGAACACACCACACTCCTCACAGACAGTCACCCGGAGGAAACCCACGCAGACACAGGGAGAACACTCCACACTCCTCACAGACAGTCACCCGGAGGAAACCCACGCAGACACAGGGAGAACACGCCACACTCCTCACAGACAGTCACCCGGAGGAAACCCACGCAGAGGGGAGGACACTCCACACTCCTCACAGACAGTCACCCGGAGGAAACCCATGCAGACACAGGGAGAACACACCATACTCCTCACAGACAGTCACCCGGAGGAAACCCACGCAGACACAGGGAGAACACTCCACACTCCTCACAGACAGTCACCCGGAGGAAACCCACGCTGACACAGGGAGAACACACCACACTCCTCACAGACAGTCACCCGTAGGAAACCCATGCAGACACAGGGAGAACACTCCACACTCCTCACAGACAGTCACCCGGAGGAAACCCACGCAGAGGGGAGGACACTCCACACTCCTCACAGACAGTCACCAGGAGGAAACCCATGCAGACACAGGGAGAACACACCACACTCCTCACAGAGAGTCACCTGGAGGAAACCCACGCAGACACAGGGAGAACACACCACACTCCTCACAGACGGTCACCTGGAGGAAACCCACACAGACACAGGGAGAACACTCCTCCTCCACAGGGAAGCACACTCATCCTTCAGGTCCCTGGAGCCTTGTGACAGAGACACTACCTGATCACCACCATGTTTTAATTATTATATTCTATTACACTAGATGAGACTCTTCTTCCACACAACTGCACCAAGTATTTGCTCTTCTTGGGTGCCCACTTACGGAGGGCTGTGGAATCAGCCGATATTGTAGTGAGTACATCATTCTTTAAATTCCTGTGTTAATAAATGTGACTGCTTCAGGGCTGGAGCTGAATGTCTCTGCCATAGAAGGACTACTTTTGGCTTCATACGCTTCTTTTTAAATCCTTAAGGTATATTATTATATTAATATTTGGATTACGATACACGCTGTTAGAGTTATTCTTACCTTATAGGAGTAAAGCTGAACTGGGGCCACACTGTTGGATCCTGTCCATTTAAAGGATCAAAGAACCCCTACATCATGTAAATGTTCAGTTCTAATTACTTTCATTCTGTACCTTTGAGCCAAGACCCATTTATGAGCCATTATTGTGGAGTGTGCGAACATGCCCAGTCTCTCTGTGAGGCCCACTCTCAGAAAACAACCCCTTTTCCTCTCCGTTCTCTGACCTCGATGGGATTGTGTTCATTTGGGTCTTGAATTTTTCTCGGTTTGTCCAGCGAGACTTCAGTGAGATCTTTAGAGGATAATCCTCATGAGCCGTGAAGGACTCAAGCTTTTCTCACATAATCATCTGAGGCCTGAGTGTTGGACACAGCTGTGGGGGATGAGGGAGTCGAGAAGGAAATCTCTGGAATTGCTGCCCTCCACAGGCTCCCACATCAGCGAAAGTCGTAAAAACCGAACATAAGCGATGTCCGAGCAGTACGCGTCCCTCCAGCTTCAGGACGGATCAGAAAACGGATTTAACTTCCACCAGCGCTGCGTGGAAAACTCCGAGGCAAACAGCAACACTGACAGAAACTAATCAGACTCGGCTCGGCGTGGAAAAGCCATCTCTAACAGCTCCCCCAAGCTCTGACTGAAATGTGGGTCACGGCCAGGGACCACCCATAGTAAATTATCCACAGCTCAGGATAAGGTTTCAGCCACCCGGGGGAAAATGTTATTGCTCAAAAGTTGCTCATTCACAGCTCAGGAGGCTAGATTTATTTTTGCTTAAAGTCCTGAAGAGAGACAGCATCAGACAAAAAGGAGACGTGGGACGCATGTGTCCAGATTAAAATGATGAGGTCCTGAGCGCAGGTGAGAAATGGTGGAGCTCTGGCTTTAGTTTCGATATAGATGAACAGGAGTGTTATTGTTGTTATCTCAGCACTCAGCCCAGCATGAGACACCACTGAGACTCTCCACTCAAACCCAAGAGGAGGCACAGGGGACAATTCTGGACTCTCTTTTATCTCAGCATTTCAGTGTTAAGTATTAAAAATGTACAGTTGGCCCTCAGTATCCACTGGGTTTTGTTCCAGGATTCTGGTGGATCCCAAAATCTGTGGATGCTGAAGTCCTTTATATATCACTGTAGTCTGATTACACCGCACACGTCTCTCAATAGAACAAACGAAGGAGCACGAGGTGAATAGGAGAGAGACCGGTGAAATGGCATGGGGCTACAGCACGGTGGATTTTGTGTGTGGTTCTGGGACATTTTGGATACTTGGTCTGACTGCAGTTATTTAGGTAAAGATCAGGTTTTAATGACTTTTTACTGACAATATTTAGTGTAATAAGCTCTAATCTAATCTTTAGTTCTGTACTCTATAGTCTTTTTGACCCTTGGCCCAATCACAAACTTACACTTGGTCCCTCGAGACAAAAAAGCCACGGAACTCTCGATCTAGACAGAGGACTTTAAGATGAAGTCAAAATGACCTGCAGGAATAAAGCCCCCGCTAAAACCGCACTCATAATTATGCTCTTACTATGACTGTCTGGAGAGTTTTGGAGAGTCTCTGCTGTCCTCTTCTCTGTTCTCACATTCCTCATTAATGAAAAGCGAATTAATGATAAATGAGCTGATGAGTCATTTTCAGAATCGGCCTGGGGGTCTCTCTCTCTCTCTCTCTCTCTCTCTCTCTCTTTCTCGCTCTCTCGCTCTGACTCTCTTTTGGCTTCTGTTGATCTCCACTAGATGGCACTCTCTCCCTCTGCATTTTAGCTGGAAATAAATCGCTGGTGTCAGGCGAAAGAAGGCCCAGATTTACAGCTTCTTCAAAGAAGACGGCCGTTGCCCTATGGGCCGCTGTCCAGACACAGATTAAACCTAGTCTTGGTCTAAATTGCTCTGTCAAAAAGGATTCTGCATTAAAAGAAAAATCCCTTTCAAACCGAGACTTGTCTTGAGTGCAGGAAAATGCCTGAGCAGAGCTGCGAGCTACAGTACATGAATTTATACACGGTTTATATACGGAGAGTAAACCCAGCGCTGAACCGTCTCAGTGAGTTTCTTGAGGTCAGAACAGTCATAAAACTGCAGATGGTTCTTGTGCGGAGGCGGGAGAATAAAGCTCGTTAAAAAGCTGAGGATCTGACCAATGCGGATGGACTGAACGCAATGAGAGTCAGAGCTGCTTCAGTTCAGAATAAAAACATGCCACTGTGTTTGTAAAGTCCGAATGGAAACCGCAACCAGCCCCAACAGCGATCCCACTCTCACATCGAAGTCTTATTGTGCTTTACTCCGTTCTCCACTGAAACAGATGAGAATACAGAAACCCTACAACGCCGAAGTTTCATTGGGTGGTTCAATTTGATATTTATGACTGATAAAGCTTTACAAATTAGTGTGCATTCATTTTCAATTCAGATTCAGTTGTTTAGGAACCCAAACTGCTTCCTCAAAACAAGAGGAAAAAACAGAAGAACTAGAACTACTACTGATAAACTGAGAAAGGCTTATTCTACATGCTTTATCATAGCTGTTAGCATTCGATAGCATTCAGCCACAAGAGCTACTCAGTTTCTGATGTTGGAAGATTAGTTCTGGATCACAAACCCCACTCCAGCTCGTGTTGTCTCTTTCACATTCCACAGTCGAGCGGTGGAGAGCTTCATGGCACGCTACCGGACTCATGGCATCGGGTGTGGTGACTTTAGGCTTGGGCTTGGCTGCTCCAGAGCGTCCAGATTCACTGCCAATGTTTTTACAGACAGAAATGTTGAATATATGGCTGTGTCTTTACAGAATTACGCCTTCCCGCAATGTCAACAAACAAGCGAAGCTTATAGCAACACCCGGACATCATAACGTTCATCTGTGTGTGTAGAACTGACTTCTGCGATGACGTGTTTATGACATGCTGAGGTCAGTGTCATGTAGCAGGGTTCATGTCATCCCCAGGTGTCAGAGGTGTGTCAATAATTTGGAAGGGCTCTCTGGGGGGTGGACAGTGATTGTGTTTTTGAATCTGTGCTGCTCCTTTGCTGAGAGAGAGAGGGAGAGAAATAGTATCTCTGTCCATTTCTCGGTTCATCTCTCTCTCCATTTCCAGCAACACAGTCCCTCTGTTTGTCCAGAGATCAGGTCGATGTGAGTTGTGTCCATCCTTCTGCCTTCACTAAAGCACAAACCCTGCTCTCTCTCTCTCTCTCTCTCTCTCTCTCTCTCTCTCTCTCTCTCTCTCTCCATCCATCTTTCCTGTCCCAAGCTGCCAACCTCTCTCTCTTCATCTCTTCCTCCATTTCTAGCAGCACAGTCCTTCTGTGTATTCAGAGATGAGCTCTGTATGAGCTGTGTCCATCTTTCTGCATTCACTAAAACACAAATACATACTCTCTCTCTCTCTCTCTGTCTCTTTCACACACACACACACACACACACACACACACACACCTGTGTCCACACTTTCTCAGTGCTCTCTCTATGCCTGGTAATGATGTAGTGCAAGTCTCTCTCAGATGCTAATAACTGCTTGTCTCTCTCTCTCTGCTTTCGTGCTCTCTTACACTCTTCATTGTCTATTTTCTTTCTCTCTCTCTCTCTCTCTCTCTCTCTCTCTCTCTCTCTCTTTCTCTCTCTCTCTCTCTCTCTTTCTCTCTCTCTCTCTCTCAGGTTAGATCTATGTGTAGTGTAATCTTTTGCCAGCAAAGCATACAACACAGTGTACACCTGCAAACAGAAGTCTCCTTTAGTGACACAGAATAATATGTTGTTTGGTCTCATTGTGATAATCCTTAAGTGTTTGGGCACACACTCACACACACACACACAAACTTTATAAAGACTCTTTCAGATCCTCTCCTTATGACCCCGCTGGTGTTTAGTGACCTCTCAGTCCATTCAGAAACATGAGGATCCTCCATGAGACAAGGAGTGTTTTTCTTTACTCTCTCTTGGTACATCAGTGGCCTGCCCATTTTCTCCAGCCTCTACCCAGAAAGAAAGAGCCATCTCTTTTATTCTGGGCCTAATTCAGAGACATGGGGGATGCGGAAAGAGAGGGGGATAGAGTACAAAACACAAGAGCAGAGCTGAGGGAGGGAGGACAAGTTTTATGTGCAGCACCTCTTTGGAGCTTTTACTGCAGATATCTGGACGATTATATTGTCCCTCTATTTAATTACGGGGATTGAGAGCATCAGGTTTGAAACTCTGCGCTCCAGAGCGTCTTGTGGTTTTTGTGTCTGGAGGATTTTGGGTCAGGAACATCATCCACGCTTGGCTGAGTGTTCTGCTTCCCTCTTTAATCAGCAGACTCGATAAAGTTGCTCCAGTTGGCACTCATTCTGTGGCGTTGCGCTGCTCCTGTTGTTTCATTTCTGTCCATTAGGTGGCACTGTGGCTCCCTGTTTCACTGAGGCTTTAGCTTCACTAAAGCAAAGCCATGATTTCCTCTTGTTCAGAATCAAACCAATACGCCACAGCGGACAGAAGGAGAAGGGATGCCTCCCTCCTTTTGCTCTTCTCTTCCTCGCTCTCTCTCTTTCACTATCCCTCCCTTCGTGAGGACGACGAGGATCAATTCTCCGCATTGTCATCATCTCCGTCCCGCCGAGGAACACAGCCATGTGTTGAAACAGAGTTCTGTGTAAAGTACAGCAGGAAGTAACACCCCCCGTCTTTCAGAGACGCCACCTCAGGACAAAAGTACATTAAACACAGCGGCAACAGAGCATCCAACCCATGGCTCTGCCTATGCTTTTATTCTTTCACTGCGTCAGAGGTTTGTCTGAGACTCTTTTACAACTCAGGGCATGTGTGGGTCATTTAGACATGATGCTAAGTGGAGTATAATCATCTGTTGCATTTTAGCAGCACATCTCAAAACCCCAGGGCTAAAGTATATTTCCTGACAAAATGTAATACATTAATACTGTCCAGTTCAGACAAAGGCAGAATCTAGGCCTGCAGTTATGATATTAGCCAATTTAGCACCACAACTATGCTTCTTACTGTGCACCAATGATGAGGTCAACATGATCCTAAATGGGTTGGTATAATAAAATATAATGGGTTGCATTTTTGTTAGCTACAGTAGTCCCATAGCTGTATTCATTCCTTCATTCATTCATTCATTCATTCATTGTCTGTAAGCGCTCCAGTTCAGGGTCGTGGTGGGTCTGGGGCCTACCTGGTATCACTGGGTGCAAGGCAGGAACACACCCTGGAGGAGGTGCCAGTCCTTCACAGGGTGACAGACATACACACATCTGTCTACCAACCTGTGTTTTTGGACCATGTGGAGGAAAACGGAGGAAACCCACACAGACACAGGGAGAACACATCACACTCCTCACCCGGAGCGGGACTCGAACCCACAACCTCACGGACCCTGGAGCTGTGTGACAGAGCAGTGGGCAGTCATTCCCAGTGCCCGGGGAGCGTGTGGGGGTTCAGTTCCTTGCTGAAGGCCACTTCAGCCATGGATGATCTGTCAGTCCTAGGGAACAAACCAAGCCTGGTCTCTAACTATTAGGCCAAAGCTGCCCCCACCTGTATATGATGCTAAATGGTCAAAAAGTAGCATTCCATTCCTTTTTAGCTACATTAGCTTTAGCATTAATCGCTAGTGTGCTAAAAGCTAAGCATTTTTAGTCACCACATGTTGACATTTAATGTAAAAGGAAAACTGTAAGAGAAAAACTATAGCTATAGTTCTGTTCAGTTGAGAGTAATGGAAGCACTACTATTTCATGCTATTTGGCTACATTACCCTCATAGGTGCAGTGCTAAACCAGGCGCAGAAATCTTTGAATCAAAACACATGTTGGTTGACTGATTACAAATATTTTCCCACCAAACTGCTGTTCTAATACTGTCCAGTTAGGACTGATTCAAGGAAATGATGCTAAATGTTGGGGTATTCACTGCTGTATTATCTACATTAGCCTTGTAGCTCCAGCCCTCAAACCAGAAGGAAAGTTTGGAAAGTAAGCGTATCTCGGTTGATTGATCACATTTGGGGACAGAGGGAGAAATTAGAGTGCTTTTTTTTCCCGCTGAACTATTGCTTTAAGACGTGGTGTCATTAAAAGCAGAGCAATAAGTGGCGAGTGATTACAGGCTCCCACACCTTCCACTGCTATGTTATTAAGCTTCATTACAGAAACAGTACGCCACCAGAGACACAGAGGATATGGAAACAGAACCGGAAACACTTTATTTCACCAGGGGGATTAATCTTGGAGAGTCTGCATAGAACATACCAAACACAACAGGCTTGTACACACACTATTAATAGCAGGGGGGGGGGGGGGGTTATTACTGTAACAAGAAGCTAAAACAGGTTATGAACATGATCATATGTTCAAGCATAAACCCACTTGTTATTTACAGTGTAGCACAGTGTGATAAATACCTCATAGAAAAGGCTGCACATAGACTTACTTAAGCAGATTTTATTGATGGTACTTTTTGGCAGCATGTAGATAACTTTAGGGAACAGACAAGTCTCTGCTGGATCAGTTTAAGGCAGCGTTCAGTCCCAGAGTCGAGGGAACTCAAGGCTGACGTTATTTCTGCTGAGACTCAGCTGGAGGTTGGAGCTGAAATGCACTGAATCATCAGACGTGGGAAGATGCTGTGGCTTCGTTAGTGGCAGCGAGGGGACGGAGGGAAGGAGGGAGGGAATCAGTCACAGAGAGAGAGAGAGGGGGGGGGGGGAGAGAGAGAGAGAGAGAGAGAGAGAGAGAGAGAGAGAGAGAGAGAGAGAGAGAGAGAGAGAGAGAGAGTTAAACGATATTAATGAGCCACAAATTGGAAGTGGTGTTGCATTTTAACAGGTGGAGGTCTCTCTTTTCCCCCACAACCCTGTCCTCTTCTCATACACTCTGATTTATTGCATGATCAGAGAGAAAAAAAAGCAACAGCACTTCTGCTTCTGCTTGGTGACTGGTTACCATGGAGCCTGCTCTCATTTTGATCTTGAAGCACAGATAATTAAATAAGAGTGTATGTGTGTGTGTGTGTGTTTGTGTGTGTGTGTGTGTGTGTGTGTGTGTGTGTGTGTGTGTGTGTGAGAGAGAGAGAGAGAGAGAGAGACAACCCGGTAGCTGTGAGAGAGTGATAAAATGAGAGAGCAAGCTTGTGGGGTGTAGAACATTTCTCCTCATGTTGACCCAACTGAGCCTTGTTTGTGTTCCGACAAAGGTCCCACTGAGTCCAAAAAGGAATCGTCTGGAATTGTATTACAGACCCGAGAGGTTTTAAGGGAATCTCCGAGAGCAGCAGGCCTCCAATACAACAAACATGACACTTTGATTTGAGAGTAGCAACATCGCCATCCCATTGATCCACAAGCTCCTCTAATATGTGTAATATTGTTCAGCAGAGATGCAGAGACATATATAAATAAATATGACTTTGAATCGATGGTGAACTGAATTAATATGAGTTACCTTGGAAACAGGAGTGTGTGCTATGTATGCGAGAGGACGCAGTGAAGATTCGTCTGCATTTTAAGGCAAAAGTTCAACTAAGGGAAAGATTTAGTCAGTATGGATTTTTAATTTTTTTTTTCTCGCTGCTTGGGAACACCCTCAATTTTCGTTTTTATTTGTTTATCCTTTTTTTCAGCCAGCATCATTCCTAGATAAGTGACATAATGAGATCCCAGGATACCTCGGCTCGATTGCCTTCATAATGTACACTCGTTTATTTACATATTGCTTCTTGGCCATCCCTGATTAGCTGCCTTTGAAATATCATTGATGAAATGAATGAATAAATTAGCCTCTTTCCAGCAGCTGTGTGTCTCTGGGTTTAATATTTCATCACTCATCGTGAGGAGGAGGACACACACACCCACACACACACACACACACACACACACACATATATATTCTGGCTGTGTTTGTGATGTGTCCCCTGAGTGGTGGTGGCGGAGGAAAGAGGACGGGTTGCCAGGTATTGAACCACGGGGCACAGTGGATTTTGGCTGAGGTTGCTGCTGAGGGGATTGATCTACGTGGCTGAGAAGAGACAGGGAGTGAGAGAGGGAGGGAGAGAGAGAGACAGAGAGAGATCGAGAGACGGGGAGGTGAGGAAAAAAGACAGTTTTATTGACTGAAGGACTAAGGGATGGAAGGAGGAGAAGGAATGTGCTGGGCCCAGCTCAGCAACTTTTTATTCCCTGACATGGATACCTACTCTCTCCTCTGCTATTTGCAGTGAAATATATTACAGTCGGATCAATTATTCTGTGGCCTGTAGGATCTCAGCTGAAAGGAAAGATGGGGTGAGATGTGATACAGCTGCAGGGTAGCGTACAGTACGCGAGGGGATCAAATAAGCGTGTTCAGATCAGTGCTCTGTACGTAACAATACAGTGAGGGTTTCATGTAGAAACACAGACTAAAACCTTGGGGTTAGACTTCAGACAAGCAGGGTTTCGTCTCAAAGGAAGACACGGACGGTGCACTTTATGGAGAGTGTTAATAGACATTTGGTTCCCTGGTGGTCAAGGAAGGCTTAACATGAGACGTTTTAACATTTCTATGAGTAACTGCTTGCGTTCAGCCACATAAACCTGAGTGAGGTCAGGTGCTGATGTTGGATGATGAGGTCTGGATCCACAAACTTTTATGTTTTAGATTCATTCACTATCTGTACCGCTTCATCCTGTTCATGGCATCACCCACCCACTCAGTCACTCACACACTCACACATCTGGGCAATTCCACATATTCACCCAGTCACAAACACACACATGTGTGTCAGTCACATTACCCGCTGCAGCTCCATCACTCCAGAGAACACAGGATATCTACAGCCTTGTTTGAGTACATTTTTAGCCAATGATAGATATAGATTTCCACAAACAAACTCAACAGGGAGAGACCCACTGCAGAAGAAAAGTATTCACACTAAATGGATTCTTTGGCATGTAAAACAAAGAGCAACTCACATGGCTCATTCCCACCAATGAGGAACTGGGATGGTACTCATTTGCGAACCTAATTTGCAAACATTCATGTCATTACTCCGTCCATTTATCGTTGGCTCTGGTGCTACATTCAGCCAAAGCGATGCTAGAACAGAGCAACCCTGCAGCGCCCCCTTGCTGATGAAGTATACTTGGGCTGATGAAGTTCCTCAGGAATGGAACTCGAGGGTTCTTTGGGTGGAAAAGTGAGTCTGACGAGCCCTGGACTCCAGGTGGACTGCGGTACGTTCCCTGTCGAGGAAACACAGTTAGCACAGATATTGCTGTGATTTGGGTTTTACCGCGTGGTGTATTCCTGCAGTCAGAGATGAGTGAGAGGAGCATTGAGTTGATGTAGACTCTGGAGTCCGTGTGAACATGAAGCCGGGCATTGTAATCCACTCAGTGTGCAATTCACAACAATATCAAACTGCATTGTGCTCACCAGTGCAAACCACTGAGCAGGAAAACAACGGCAAAGAGCACCACAGCACTGTCCACCTCCCTGAGGTTTGTCTTCAAAAGCCCTGGCGTGTCACGAATCTTCCTCTCAGCAGGAAACAGATGATGGGCGGACAGAGCGTGATGTGTTCTAATCAGTTTATCTCCTGTTTTATATTATTCTTTTGGGGTCTTGCTCGAGGATTACACAGTCTGCGCTCTTCAGAGCCAGGCCGTTGACCATCTGCTGGTTTAACAGAGCTTAACGTTCATTAAAGTCCCTTTTTAAAATTTCCTTTTGATATTCGGCATTTGGGATTCTGCGTTTCAAGAAGAAATATTCTGAGCCAAATGTACTTTCTTGAGAAATGCATCAGACTCGTCCTCATCATGTCCCTGGGGGTGTGGGGGGGGGCTCGAGGACTAATCTCCTGTACCACATTTTCTTTCAGGTAGATTTTTATAAAGCATTGTCTGATGCAGAAAACTTCAGACTCTGTGCTGCATGTGAAAAGACCCAGACCTGATACTTTGGAATTTCTGTAGAGATTCTATGGATTTCATACGTGAAAGGGGCTATATGAATTGTATGTAATCCTGGCTGCCATGAGCTGCTCAAGCTTTGGTAAATTGAGCAGAATTTGTAATCAGCCATATCCTAGCTCACACTCTGCAGCCTTCCCTCAGATTAACATGCATAAGAGGGGACAATGTCATTTTACCGGCTGCTTGTTTCTGTCTGTACTCCAGTTTCACACATAACACACAGACAGAATGCATCTGATTTGAGTCTGAAACTGGCATGAAGGCTCAACACTCTTAGCCCCCAGACAGTAGATATAAATTATGAAGAGGGGATGCAGCCAAGGGGTTAAATCCTCAACAAATAATGACAGTGCTGTGAGTTTGAACTGAGCTGGTGTTTTCTTCCCCTCACATTAGGCTGCTGACCTCACTCATTACTCGCCTTGCCTCAATGTCTCTCTCCAGACCAGCCTTATGCTTCTGTGCGATTACTGCAGCCAGTGGAGAGATGTGAAGAGAGATAAAACATTTCTATTATGTGGGAACTTCAAAGAGCCCCCTCCCACCATAGACTCCATACTCACATTGCGCTCTGCTAATCCTAATACTGGACTATCCCGCTAACAATGGGCCAGGAAATCGTTTGAAGTCCCAGTTGAAGCTCCTGGATAAATGGGCTTTACATCGCCAGAGCCCTCACATCATCTTAATAAACTCTGGCATCAATTTTAGATCTCTCCCAGTTTGGGGCCAAAGCTGATCAGAGAATCATTGTGCTTTGTCACAAAACGAGAACTGACCGCCTCGGGGAGATCTGACTGCTTCTCGATATTCCCAACATTTACTCCTGTCTCATTCATTACTCTAACTGTAGAGCAGACCAAATATATTTGACTTGACTCAACAGAAATGTACCCTAACCTCACCCCCTTGCCGTGTGTAATATGCAGAGGTGGCAAATTCATGTCCAGGGAGTATAAATTCTTTCCTGAATTTTCTTTCACTTTCCCTGACATTTCCGATGTTGGTGAAGATTAGAGAAAGCTGGCGGTTGGAATGAAATCCTGGAGAGGATTGCTATTTTAGCTGCTTCTGGGTGTATGAAAATTCGATATCTTTACTATGAAGATATCAAACATTTTTTTGCAGTAACACATTCAATAAATTGCTGTAGAGTCCCTGCAGAACAAAAACCCACCAGTCCATGATGTAATGCCACTGAGCAGTGTAGGAGGAGAATGCAAACTGCCCAGATTTGTCACATAAGCTGACAAAGGCTGCACAAGCCAGCATCACCAGCAGTGACAAGGATTCGTACCTGAGAGGTCCTGATTATAAATACAATGCTTAGACCACTCAGGAGCTCAGAGAAGAAGCCTTTAACCAGGGAAAGCATGGTTTATATAAAAAACATTTATTTGAGTGTTCATGATTTGTTATAGACCTTCTGTCTTTACAAAAGGACACTCAGGAATACATTTTAGCTTCAAAATCCTCACAAACGTTTTTTAAAACCTGTTTTGATTTGAAACTAAAACTCTCCTTGGCCTCAGTGCTTTAGTGACACAATAAAATATACTTTTATAAAACTCAGCATGAAACCTTTCTACTTCATTTGTGTGTCCACTTTTTTGTCTCTTTTGCCCTTAGCCCACCATACACAGTTCACTTTCCCACCCCCCGAGTCCAAAAGTTTTGGCCCCCTGCTCTGTTGGCTGTGAGCTCCACACAGAGATCCGTCCCCTCGTGGTGAGGGCCACCTGGCCGGGGGACGAGTTAATGACGAGTGTTCCTCCATTGTGCCTGAGCTCATAATGAGCCATGGTCCGGTGCCTGTGGCTCTCTCGGGAATTCGGCCAAGCTCCTGGACACTGACCCTCTCTGGCGTCCAGGTAATTGGTGAGTGTAAACACCTAATATCCCCTTTCTTCCCTCCCCTCCATTCAAACCGCACACAATGTGAGCCTCACACATTACAGGCCTGCAGTGAAGGGGTGTGGGGGGGAAGTAATTGGCCAGTTTCCACTGGGAGCCTCGGTGCTGTCCTACTTCTTGTTATTCACCCTGTCAGAACCATATATACACTGTGTATATATAGACTGCAGATAGGGGGTGCTCTACTGAAGCCACAGCCAGTGTTCCCCATGGACTTGTCTTGGTTTCCACCCATTTGAAAGAGCTAATTCTGTAAGATTTGCATGAGGATCGAATGTGAATTATTCCGCAGAGCACATCATCTGTTCAGTCGTATTATTTTGCATTTTTGTCAATTGAACATCTGTTTCATTCCATTTCTGCCATTATAATAATGCTAATTTACAGTAATGTCATTATAATAATGGAATGGCTATGATTATATTACCTTTTGGACTAAATTGGGCTACAGCAGTGTGCATTATGCATGGTCATAAGGTTTCACATCTATCTGACAGTGTATATATCTGTAACCAGCACTAAACCCTCAGATAAAACCTTCACACAACACCATATATATTTAATATTCCTTTGGCCACTCTGTGGCTATTTGTTCTTCTCTTCTGTCCAGATCTTTTTCAGCTAAATGAGCTGCTACCCCTCATGTGGTCATCATCCTCTGTCTTTAGCCTGAATAAATCATGAGGGACGGTGTCCTGTGGTACAGACGAGGTGGATGAATTATTCTCCCCGCTACAACTCGGACGTGTTAATTCCCTTATTACCTTGGGGATCTGGCAACCCAGACACCTTTGATGTTTGTTTAGCGTATTTTTGGAAGCGTGAGTAGCCTGCTTTCATGGCGGTGGCGCCCTCTTGCTCGGGGTGGAGGGTGTTGCGGAGGCACGACTCCTTCGCTGTGCCACTTAAATAAAACTCCACACAATTAGGGCCCTCGTGGCCTGGTAATGAATCCCCCAAGCAGATGAGTAATGTATTGGCCTGTCTATCGCTAGGCTAACAGAGCTTTGTCTCCTTTAGCTGTGGCCCGGTGACAAATGGCTGACAAATGAGGCCCACACTTTGGCAGAGCGTGCTCCCAGGCCCTGGGTTTGGGACAGAGGTGGAACCTTAGACCTGCCGCTGAGCAGCTGGATCCACTCCCTTTGGTTCTGCCGGAGCCTCGAGTTGTAAGAGGAACTCGAGGCCCGTGTTAATTGCCGGAAGCCCTCATCTGCTTCATTCAGGTTTTAGACTTATTCCCAGGTATTTATAGCTCTCAGCACTCGACTGGTACTTTTTCCACCACTTCATGGTCCTTGTTCAGAAGAGGGAATTTCTCCACTTGCTGGGTAAACTCACATCCTCTTTGATTCATTGTAGTTCACTAGTACTTCAAAATGAAGTCACAATATTTCACAGACAGAGAGTCAACAGTTTTCTTAAGCTTCTAGTTAGAGCTTATATGCAGCAGCACAATCAAAATGGATTTTAAGCTCATCTCTCAGTAGACATGGTGTCAAATGAAACTTTTATGCTAGCTCTTGCAGTATTTCTTGTGAAAAATAGACCTGAGTAAAGCAGAGGAGGATCAGGAGATTGTGAGTTCTGTGATGCCTCAGCCATCTGATGTACCAGATCCGGGCAGTTTGCATTCTCCTCTGGTGCAATAAGCTGTTCAGTGGCACTTCATTGGCAACTGTTGGAAAAGAAGTAGTGGGTTGGCTTCACTTGTTTTGACTGTGGGAGACTTCCTGATGGGTGGAGTATTTGTCAAAAAATAGGAATAAATAAAAGTGAAAAAGGAATAATTATGCAATTTTGCCCCTCGTTGCTCACCAGCAGTTCATCACAGAGAGACAACGATTTGTGTTGCATCTGATGCTAGAAACAGTGTTGTATCTGATGCTAGGAACACAGAGAAAACACTTTCATTTGATTATACTGGGGATAGTAGCAGTTTATCCAAAACAATAGCCACTAGGGGGTGGTATAGGAGGGGTTAATGCACTAATTTCCACTAATACATATTTTTGTAACATAATAAATTCCTCCATGTCTGTCCACAGAAAAAGGGTCACTTGAGCGTGTATTTACCTGAGTTCTCCATCTGGACTCGGTGTCCTCATCCCTGAGAGACAGAGCTCAGCACACGGCTTCTGTCCTCCGTCGTCACGGCAACAGCCGTGACAATTAGCACGTTCTTAATTACACAGCAGCCAGAGAGGGGCTTGTTGTTCACCCCCCCTACAAACACACACACACACACCACACAATGCTTTCAACTCATTTTGTTAGTCCACATCACATACTACAAACACACACATTCTCTCACACAGTGCTTTCAGCTCGTTTTGTCAGTCCAGATCACACACACAAAAGAGAGTTCATCACTGAGAGGAGTAACATCAGGGAATCATAGGAGACGATGATCACAACAGAGGCTCGCAGATGAGCCACAATTATTTAGACAGAAAGACAGTGGGTGTGTGTGTGTGTGTGTGTGTGTGTGGGGGGGGGTTTGGAACTGGCTCTAGGGTGGGTCCATGATCGTGTTGCTGTTTGGACCCTGTGACTCCTGTGTGTCCTTGTGACAAGGGTGTGTTCACACTCGGCAGGTTTGTTCTGATTAAAACAGGCCCTGCTTTCATTGGCATTATCCCCCCTGAAGCCTCTGTCATTCCTACTCTAGGCTTAGCACTGCAGAAACGGCACTATGTAACTTTTGGAGGAGGGCAGGAAACCCTCTTACCTCACTTACTTTCAAGACAGTGCTGTAAAAGTAAAATATCCAATTGTACCTTGTTTTCCTTTATTAATAATAATAATAATAATAATAATAATAAACAGTTATTAGTGTTATCACTGTTATTATAACAGTGTTATTCTTAATACAGAAGTCCACAGAACCAAATATGCACCATATATTACTTCCAGAACCAACCAAAAGTGAGATAATGAAATAATCTAATGAACAGACAGGAAGTTGTAGGTAGACGGCTGTAATCTGATCTTCTCTGAGACCCACCGCAGTTATTCTGGATGATGTGGATGATGGATGCAGTAACGAGAAGAGCCTGCGGTCAAATTAATCACCTCAGCAGGGGACACCCAAAGAGCCATTTCCTTCTGATCAGTCATTTACTCCTAATTTGATGCTATTTTCTGCTCATAATTATAACAACGCCATGCTGGAGATTTCTGAGACATCGAGGCCTTTTGTGTTAGACAACTGCTTAATGACTGTGGTTACAGTATTTATAATTATTGTATAAGTTTTACAGTACTTAAAACCAGCTGCAAGTAAACTTTCCAAACATGGTTGTCTGTGGAAGCGTGCAATGTACCAGCATGACCAGAAACTTCTAGACTGTGTCCTAAAACCTTTGAACTGATGCTGGCCTTTTGACACATTTCTACTGCTCTTCTGTCCCCGAGGACTGTGGAGGAATCATGGAGCAGAGAGAAGAAACAGCAGCTAAGAAGCGAGACAGATCTTTCACATCTTTCACAAGCGAGACAGATCTTTCACTTTGACATCATCAGAGTAAGACCTACCACGACGTTGCCCTGAAAACATGCTCCGGATACTTTTGTCTCCTTTGGTATGTGGACAGCTGGGAGGATGGCATCACAAAAGCTATTTCTGGGTCACAGAGGAGAGGCAGATTGGTCGGAAAAAGCTTTTAGGGTTTCTGGATGCTGCACTTGATTCAGAGCTGTCAGCTGTAGCTGGGAGTTTGAGAGCTGTGAAACTTTACATATTTTAGCTATGATTAATGGCTAAATCGACAGATTGGACCATAAAATCGAACCAAATATTCTCAAATTCTACTTCTGTAAGTGCTTCATCCTGATCAGTGTCACTGTGTGTCCAGAGCAAACAGAGAAACACACCATGAACAAAGCGTCAGTCCATCACAGGGCATCACACACTCACCCAGTCACACAAACACACACCTGTGGACAATTTCTCTACTATGTGAGGAACACACCAAACCCTCACAGACAGTGACCCAAGGAGAGGATCCGACCCAGGATTGCCAAGACCTTGAAGCTTGGTGGAAGCGACACCACCTGCAACACCACTGTTAAAACTTACATTTTGCAATACCATCATAAAATATACATATGAATATACAATGCACATATCCAAAGAACAGAAGTTAAAATATTTACAAATGTGCAAAAGTATGAAGGGTGACATTACCATACACACTTTCATACAAATGCCTTACACACATCATATATTCATTCAAACACATGATAATAGAATACAGACTCAGAGTAGGCCCTGGATATTAAACATGGGCAGCTGTAGAATGTAATAAATATTATATATAGTTATGTCCATGCATTTAAACATGGTGTAGTCCATAATGTAAAGAGTGCAGGGTAACTGAGGGCGTGTAGTGTATGTGGGTGGACTGTCCGAGTGACTGTGTGAAAGTACAGGCCCTGCTGGAGTGTTACTGGCCATCCTTGAACTCTAGTCTGTTTTGGGCGGGTGTGGTCCAGCATAAATCTCTTGGACTATTGTACAGCTCCAGGAGCAATGTCAGTTCAACCCACACTGAAGCATGTAATTTCCATTCTAATTAGAGTTGTATTCTTCAGATTTACATAATGAAAGATATCTGAATGGGTCAATTATAGCACTGCCACTAGTGAGCGCTCTAAGTGAATCTGCTTTACACACTTGAAAATCTTCGATGGGGAAAAGCCCAGAGTGGGAAAGTGGACTTCAGGGAGTTGGGATGGAAAGATTAATGAATTTGAGGCATCTGTGTTGAAAGAGTTTGGTTTGTTCTTCACTGCTGATAAACAGCTCTGTCTCTGGAGCTGATGCTGAATGAAATGAGATGGTGTATATTAGTCAGAAGGTTAGTGTATCGGGTTAGTGGACTTGCCCTACTTGTAGGGACCAGTGCATTACATTTTAAAGTGAAAACATTTAAAGGTAGGGTTAAGGTTAGGGTGTAAAGATTAGGATCAAACTAGTACTTATGGCAAAATTAATTATACGTTTTCACAAAACAAATTAAAAGACAATTTTAAAGGAACACTAGGTAAGATTTGATATATTAGCTCCTGGGCTCCCCCTAGAGTTGCAGACTGTAGTTTATGTTTACAGCTCTCTTCTGAAATCAAGAGAGTGGGTGAAGTAGGGTAGTAAGGCCAGAGTCTCTATTCTTCCATCTTACAAATCTGTGGAGTATCACGATGATGTTGAAGCTGGAGTTTTAAGGTAAATATTCTACCTACTCTTTTATAATCTTCTAATTGAGGTAAAGTTTCTATAGAGTGCAGCTGAAGTTGGGTCGGTGTTCCTGGGGTGAGCTGGATTCCAGTCTCTGACAAATGTCAGTGCTGACACTCATTGTCACTTTAAGGTTATGGCATTAAAATAAGTTACCGTAAATTACAGCAACATATATTACCAGTATTTTGGTGGTAGAAGAGATTTTAGTTCAAAGTTAGGGCAAGTTTTGCAGTGTAATATTTTTCCCGTTTTGGAGACACTGTGGTTTGTTTTGGTTTATTTGTAACTAAAGGCACACAGTGTTACGACTCCAGGTGAAGAACTTTATTAAGAGTTGGTCGGCTTCTCAAAGCCTCAGTAAACATGATCTGAGTAGATGTAATTGTGTATGTACAGGATCTTACGGCTCTGTGGTTGATATTAATGCAGTGAATCAATGTTTCTGTATTTTATAGCGTCTCGATGGTGTCTGAATGGGCCTCAGTGTGTTCTAGAGCCCCGCAAAAGAAAAGATAAAGCACCAGAGACGATAACGAGGCAGAAAACAAAAGTGCAGGATCTGAGTGTGTTGTTCAGAACGTGAGTCATCATACAGCGACATAAAAGAGAGAAAGAGAGAGAGAAAGAGAGAGTAAGAGACAGAGAAAGAAAGCGCCCTCGGCTAACAACCCCTCTTTAAAGCCAACTGTCTGAGGAGCTGTGAAAGCCCATTAAATTGCTTTTTAGACAATGGAGAGCGTGATGTTTCACCCTCTTTGTGTTACCGTATACAGTGCAGTGAAATTTTATAGGCACAGCAATCAATCCATATCATCTCAGCAGCAGAGAGGGAAGACGGCCCATTGTGGCACCCAGCCGTTTTTATAAATCAGCTCCAAATCATCCCCAGCTAACGGGGGACAGTCAGAGAGAGAGAGAGAGGTTTAAAAGGACAGAGATCTTTATTTATGTTTTGTTGTCTAGGAACACTGTGCTTCAGGTATAAAGACCAGGAGTAGACTCCACAGACAAAAATACAAAAATAATTCATAATTTAAACAGCCATAACAGGTTCAGCAGGTTGGCTGCTATCTGCTACAAGTCTTCACATATCTATATAATATATAGATGCCCCTTATAATGAGTGTATTCAACTACTTTAAAGGACACCCAGTAAATTATGCACAGTATGTACAATATTATCCCTAGAAAAGCATTACGACGTCTCACATCAGAATCAGACCTCATTAAAGTTTATGTGTCTGAGGGCTATCAAATCCTCACAGCAGTGTTCCAATTTGTAGCATAAAGACTTCCCAGAAGAGCAAAGGCTTTTACTGCCGCAAAGAGGAGCACCGTCCTGATTAATGCCTTTCGTCTCAGAAGGAGCAGCGGATGAGGACTGGGTGGCTGTGTTCAGTGTTGTTAATGCACTTGAGCTGAGAGATACTTTTCATTCTGAGGAGATTTTCCACTGGGATAAATTACAAAATAAAAGCAAATTCGTAAAATAGAAACTGTTACCATAAGTGAATCAAGCTGTGCCAAAATGAGACTACAATGCTGGAGCAGATTTATTGTAGCTCCTCCTGAAATCTCAGATCTCTGCAGAGGTTAAAGGATTATGGTTCCCATCGTTTATAAACAGTGAGCTCTTGTTAAACGCCTCGGTTTCTGCTCGTGGTGTTTATGTCTTATGGAGTGGCCTGTTGACAAAGCAAACACTTGCCGAGTTAAAACCCTCCAAATAGTTCAAATATTTATGCTACAAATACAGGCTAGCTGCTGTTGTGTTGTGGTGATGACAGTGATAGCTATTGTTGTGTTGTGGTGATGACAGTGTTAGCTGCTGTTGTGTCGTGGTGATGACAGTGTTAGCTGTTGTTGTGTTGTGATGATGACAGTGTTAGCTGCTGTTGTGTCCTGGTTGTGACAGTGTTAGCTGCCATTGTGTCCTGGTGATGACAGTGTTAGCTGCTGTTGTGGTGATGACAGTGTTAGCTGCTCTTGTGTCGTGGTGATGACAGTGTTAGCTGCTGTTGTGTCGTGGTGATGAAACTATTAGCTGCTGTTGTGTCCTGGTGATGAGAGTGTTAGCTGCTGTTGTGTTGTGGTGATGACAGTGTTAGCTGTGTTGTGTCCTGGTGATGACAGTGTTAGCTGCTGTTGTGGTGATGACAGTGTTAACTGCTGTTGTGTCCTGATGATGACAGTGTTAGCTGCTCTTGTGTCGTGGTGATGACAGTGTTAGCTGCTGTTGTGTCCTGGTGATGACAGTGTTAGCTGCTGTTGTGTTGTGGTGATGACAGTGTTAGCTACTGTTGTGTCCTGGTTATGACAGTGTTAGCTGCTGTTGTGTCCTGGTTATGACAGTGTTAGCTGCTGTTGTGTCCTGGTGATGACAGTGTTAGCTGCTGTTGTGTCCTGGTGATGACAGTGTTAGCTGCTGTTGTGTCATGGTGATGACAGTGTTAGCTGCTGTTGTGTCGTGGTGATGAGAGTGTTAGCTGCTGTTGTGTTGTGGTGATGACAGTGTTAGCTGTGTTGTGTCCTGGTGATGACAGTGTTAGCTGCTGTTGTGGTGATGACAGTGTTAACTGCTGTTGTGTCCTGGTGATGACAGTGTTAGCTGCTGTTGTGTTGTGGTGATGACAGTGTTAGCTACTGTTGTGTACTGGTTATGACAGTGTTAGCTGCTGTTGTGTCCTGGTTATGACAGTGTTAGCTGCTGTTGTGTCCTGGTGATGACAGTGTTAGCTGCTGCTGTGTCCTGGTGATGACAGTGTTAACTGCTGTTGTGTCATGGTGATGACAGTGTTAGCTGCTCTTGTGTCGTGGTGATGACAGTGTTAGCTGCTGTTGTGTCATGGTGATGACACTATTAGCTGCTGTTGTGTCCTGGTGATGAGAGTGTTAGCTGCTGTTGTGTTGTGGTGATGACAGTGTTAGCTGTGTTGTGTCCTGGTGATGACAGTGTTAGCTGCTGTTGTGTCCTGGTGATGACAGTGTTAGTTGCTCTTGTGTCGTGGTGATGACAGTGTTAGCTGCTGTTGTGTCCTGGTGATGACACTGTTAGCTGCTGTTGTGTCCTGGTGATGACGGTGTTAGCTGCTGTTGTGTCATGGTGATGACACTGTTAGCTGCTGTTGTGTCCTGGTGATGACAGTGTTAGCTGGTGTTGTGTCGTGGTGATGACAGTGTTAGCTGCTGTTGTGTCCTGGTGATGACAGTGTTAGCTGCTGTTGTGTCATGGTGATGACACTGTTAGCTGCTGTTGTGTCCTGGTGATGACAGTGTTAGCTGCTGTTGTGTCATGGTGATGACAGTGTTAGCTGGTGTTGTGTTGTGGTGATAACCGTGTTAGCTGCTGTTGTGTTGTGGTGATGACAGTGATAGCTGCTGACAGTGTTAGCTGCTGTTGTGTTGTGGTGATGACAGTGTTAGCTACTGTTGTGTCCTGGTTATGACAGTGTTAGCTGCTGTTGTGTCCTGGTTATGACAGTGTTAGCTGCTGTTGTGTCCTGGTGATGACAGTGTTAGCTGCTGTTGTGGTGATGACACTGTTAGCTGCCGTTGTGTCCTGGTGATGACAGTGTTAGCTGCTGTTGTGTCATGGTGATGACAGTGTTAGCTGCTGTTGTGTCCTGGTGATGACAGTGTTAGCTGCTGTTGTGTCATGGTGATGACACTGTTAGCTGCTGTTGTGTCCTGGTGATGACAGTGTTAGCTGCTGTTGTGTCGTGGTGATGACTGTGTTAGCTGGTGTTGTGTTGTGGTGATAACCGTGTTAGCTGCTGTTGTGTTGTGGTGATGACAGTGATAGCTGCTGACAGTGTTAGCTGCTGTTGTGTTGTGGTGATGACAGTGTTAGCTACTGTTGTGTCCTGGTTATGACAGTGTTAGCTGCTGTTGTGTCCTGGTTATGACAGTGTTAGCTGCTGTTGTGTCCTGGTGATGACAGTGTTAGCTGCTGTTGTGTCATGGTGATGACAGTGTTAGCTGCTCTTGTGTCGTGGTGATGACAGTGTTAGCTGCTGTTGTGTCGTGGTGATGAAACTATTAGCTGCTGTTGTGTCCTGGTGATGAGAGTGTTAGCTGCTGTTGTGTTGTGGTGATGACAGTGATAGCTGCTGACAGTGTTAGCTGCTGTTGTGTTGTGGTGATGACAGTGTTAGCTACTGTTGTGTCCTGGTTATGACAGTGTTAGCTGCTGTTGTGTCCTGGTTATGACAGTGTTAGCTGCTGTTGTGTCCTGGTGATGACAGTGTTAGCTGCTGTTGTGGTGATGACACTGTTAGCTGCCGTTGTGTCCTGGTGATGACAGTGTTAGCTGCTGTTGTGTCGTGGTGATGACAGTGTTAGCTGCTGTTGTGTCCTGGTGATGACAGTGTTAGCTGCTGTTGTGTCATGGTGATGACACTGTTAGCTGCTGTTGTGTCCTGGTGATGACAGTGTTAGCTGCTGTTGTGTCGTGGTGATGACTATGTTAGCTGGTGTTGTGTTGTGGTGATAACCGTGTTAGCTGCTGTTGTGTTGTGGTGATGACAGTGATAGCTGCTGACAGTGTTAGCTGCTGTTGTGTTGTGGTGATGACAGTGTTAGCTACTGTTGTGTCCTGGTTATGACAGTGTTAGCTGCTGTTGTGTCCTGGTTATGACAGTGTTAGCTGCTGTTGTGTCCTGGTGATGACAGTGTTAGCTGCTGTTGTGGTGATGACAGTGTTAGCTGCTGTTGTGTCCTGGTGATGACAGTGTTAGCTGCTGTTGTGTCCTGGTGATGACAGTGTTAGCTGCTGTTGTGTCATGGTGATGACAGTGTTAGCTGCTCTTGTGTTGTGGTGATGACAGTGTTAGCTGCTGTTGTGTCGTGGTGATGAAACTATTAGCTGCTGTTGTGTCCTGGTGATGAGAGTGTTAGCTGCTGTTGTGTTGTGGTGATGACAGTGTTAGCTGTGTTGTGTCCTGGTGATGACAGTGTTAGCTGCTGTTGTGGTGATGACAGTGTTAACTGCTGTTGTGTCCTGATGATGACAGTGTTAGCTCCTCTTGTGTCGTGGTGATGACAGTGTTAGCTGCTGTTGTGTCCTGGTGATGACAGTGTTAGTTGCTCTTGTGTCGTGGTGATGACAGTGTTAGCTGCTGTTGTGTCCTGGTGATGACACTGTTAACTGCTGTTGTGTCCTGGTGATGACAGTGTTAGCTGCTGTTGTGTCATGGTGATGACAGTGTTAGCTGCTGTTGTGTCGTGGTGATGACAGTGTTAGCTGCTGTTGTGTCCTGGTGATGACAGTGTTAGCTGCTGTTGTGTCATGGTGATGACACTGTTAGCTGCTGTTGTGTCCTGGTGATGACAGTGTTAGCTGCTGTTGTGTCGTGGTGATGACAGTGTTAGCTGGTGTTGTGTTGTTGTGATAACCGTGTTAGCTGCTGTTGTGTTGTGGTGATGACAGTGATAGCTGCTGACAGTGTTAGCTGCTGTTGTGTCCTGGTGATGACAGTGTTAGCTGCTGATGTGTCCTGGTGATGACAATGTTAGCTGCTGTTATGTTCTGGTGATGACAGTGATAAGTAATGATGCACTGTGATGATAGTATAGTTATCTTCTTGTTATGTGATGGTGTGTGTGTGTTAGCGGCATGTACGGTGTTGTAGGTCACATCTCTGTCACTGTGTCCTATCATTTTTGGTTCTGTAGTAACGAGGCCGGTCATTACCGTGTTCCTGTAGCTGTTAAAAGGTCGGCGCCATGTTTTAATTCTGGCCTCGAGGCCCTGTTTGACCCGAGGGTCGAGGAGGAAATCACTTAATCATTCTGCTCAGAGAGGGAACTCGAAAGGGCACAAAATAACAGCCTCTCTGAGGTTTAGTACTCTGTTTTTCAGTGAGGCCCTCCCCCCTCCAAGAGGCCCACACTCCTTTTGTTTGTGTATCTTTTTCAGGTTCTTTTTTAGTTTCTTTTTTCTTTCATGCGCAGGTCGAGAGATTACAGATCAAAGGTGAGAGAGGTAAGTGCTCGGCAGGCGATTGAGAGCTAAGCTTCGCTGCGTTCTGGGAAATTACTCTCCCTCCCTCATCCCACAGGCGTCCAAACACTTCCAGCACTCTCCTGAGTTTTCTGCCACCTCCAAATAAATTGGACCAACGTCGTATTCCCTTGACTCTAAAGCAGATCCTGGTCCTCTCCGGCCGGTGACCAGGTTTGACATTTCTTCAGCAGCTGTTTACGCTCCATTTAGACGAAAAGGAAGCAGCCTGCAGGCTATTTCACACCAGTCCAACTCATGACAGAAATTATTTAACCCTTAGAGGTCACAGTTATCTCCACGGAAAATAAAATGTCCATACTGATTATTCCTTACGTGTACATCACTGAAACGAGAAGAAAAATAATTTACATTTTCAATTTCACATCACATCTCAAATATTTCACACCAAAAATCTATTAAATATTTCTTCTAATAACAATTTTATTGATTATTGTTGTTATTGTTATTGCTAATCATTATTTGTTTTATAAATGTTTAATTTATTGAAAATTATCATACAATTTTTTTTTTCTGTTAATATGTGTAGATTCACAGAGATATACATAAAGCAAGACTAAAGTTTATCCAAAAAAGGGAAAGAAAATATAGAAAATAAATAACTAAATTCAAAATAAATAAATAATAAAGAATATAAATAACTAAATAGATCAATAAGTCAAGAAAGGACAACATAGTCAAAAAATGTGTTATTCAACGCACATCACTGCACGTATCACAGTCCAGAGAGAAGTATACTCCCTATTGTACAGTGGGAACACTCTCTGGACTGTG
This sequence comes from Hoplias malabaricus, assembly GCF_029633855.1. Classification (NCBI taxonomy): domain Eukaryota; kingdom Metazoa; phylum Chordata; class Actinopteri; order Characiformes; family Erythrinidae; genus Hoplias; species Hoplias malabaricus. The sequence goes on along the minus strand of NC_089816.1, from coordinate 21,466,171 downwards.
ATTCGTGCAGTGATGTATGTTGAATAAAGCATATTGATGAAATTGGAGAAGGGAACTCAGAGAGAATAGTCACTGCATCTAAACGGGAACTTGAACAGAAACAACACTAAACAACTCCAGTTACAAATGAGTTTCTGTGGTAATTCAAACAGTGTATAAAAACTTACAAACAAGTATAACTTCAGCTGCTGACAAACTACAGTCGGTTTTGTTTCTTCAAACTTACCATTCAACCTTAAAAGATGCTGAGCTTCTGAACATAAACAAATGAGAGAACTGTGTTTTCCCACAACTGTAGACTTTGCCTTTAAAATAGTTGTTATTTTTTTAGTGAAGTAACCATTCTGTACCTGGAGAAGGTCTCAGCATTTCAACCTGGACTAAACCTGGAGAACTAAACCTGGAGAAATCCTGTGTATTCCTTGCACTGTAATTTCAGGGAACTTCTTGTGGCGGCCTAAAACCCCATAATGGAATACAACAGTGCATTATTCTGATTTGATTTCCTAAGGGAAGCTCATGAAGATTAATGATTTTATTTCCTGAGCTCCTACACTTCTACCACTCTTGTGCTTTTTCGTTATTCAATTTGACTCCTCCGGGTAGACAATGTCATTTAAAACATGCATGACGTTCGAACCCAGGGCCTCAGTGCTGCTTTGTTGATATTATTCATCTTGATAACCAGGCAATTTAGCTGTTATTTATATCCCACAACTCAGGTTTTAATTCACTGAGTGATGCAGTGGTATTTTTAGAGCTTTTAGATATTATTTTTGTGTCTGAGAAAGAGGGAAGAGACTGTTGTGATTTTAAAGCTTTGTTAAACACTTCTGACACAAAACACTCTCAGGAGGAATAACTACACAAGTTACACCGATTACACCGTCATCAACCTCTCCGAAAAGGGAGAAGAGGATCTGAAGGAGTTCCTGTATGCTGTCATATTAACCATGGTTTGGAATCATTCAAACATTACACAATGCTTTGTTTTAAGTAGAAAAAAAAGTACATAAAATGAGTGAACTCTAAAAAACATATTTAAAGTGTGCTTAAATTAGTATTAAAATATATAATAAAAATAAAAGAGGGCTCATTTTTGTATTTCTGATTTTTGTAATTTCACAATTTATTTTTTTTTAAATTAAATTTGCCAGTCCATCTTAAATGCACCATTTAAGGTGGAAATGCAAATTCGAAGAAGAAGCCAACTTCAATGCCGTTGTGGTTCCAGCCTGAAGCCCAGTTGCTCTGTTGCTCTACTGTCATTTTCATTTTTCCTTCACATGATTTTCATGCTCAGGTTCATGTTATTGAATGACTGACATTGCCAAGCTAGAAAGTGAGTGAGAGAGAGAGAGAGAGAGAGAGAGTGAGAGCGAGAGAAAAAGACTGAGAGAGAGAATCCTGGCCAGTGTCAGTGTCCTCTAGCAATTTCTTGGCATTGTACATTGGTTTGGGCCATGTTTGGATGAGATAATGATGCAGCTGTGGGTTAATTACCCTCCATATACTCAGAAAAGCCCCGCCCCATTCTGCCCCACCACTGTTTGTCCCCCTCCAACCACGTAGTGAGGCCAAACAACAGCAGATGCCACCTCTCCTCCGGCGGCAGGTCCTCATTGTGTTTGGTCAAGGAGGAGGGGCTCAGTGAAGCAGGCTCAGTGCGGGCTTTGGGTTTGTGGGCAGAGGGGGGCGCAGGAAGAGGAGGAGGGGGCGTGGTGGTAATCAGGGGCAGGTCGCTCTGGCATGATCTCCGTCACTAACCGCCCTCTGCCTCTGACATTGGGCTAGCGATCTGCTCAGAAACTCAGAGTCATTTAAATGCTAATGCTCACACAGTCACAGTGTATAACACAATTACAGCCGCTAGAGCTAGCCGTTCTCCACTGGTTCTGATGTGTCCTGATGGGTTCTGTAGACACTGAAGTCACCATGCAGATCATCATCATCAGGAAATTGCCTGGTTAGATCAGAGCTGCTGCAGCTACTTATTTACATGGAGGATCCATTTGGGGGTGCCCTCTGAAGCCTGCGAACATGAAGTAGCTGTGGTGACTTCCCAAAGTAGTCCCTCTTCAGGAAGTTGGTGGAGCACTGTCACAGCTCTGTTAGCTGTGCAGCCATACCTCGCCTCGTTAATGACCTCAGAATCTGTTTTGCACACATTTAAAGGTCCATTAAGATCAAATACACAGCTTTTTTGGAACATTAACCATTTTCACTGCTTCATCTCTGCTGCACTGAGGTGAAAAAAAAGCTCATCTCACTGTCATTTCAATAGACCCGATGTTATTGTTTGAAGAACCCCCCAACACACACACATACACATACACACAAATCTGACTGGACCTTAGTTGAAAAAATGAACTAGAAGGAAAAATGGGATATGGGCCTTTTAAACAAAGGAGATGTTCACGATTTTAATTCAATACACTTTTTATGAAGAAAATTTTGCCTCCCTATTTGCCAGCTCTCTGGTCTATTAGAGCAATGGAAAAATGTCCGGTGTTTGTACGCAGCACTAGCTCTGTAAATGTGTCTCGGTCTGAACGGCCTCAGGAGCTCTCCTATTGCTCACTGAGCCATGGCTGAGTAAATCTATCTGGAGGCATTTTGATGGTGGAGAGACCTCCGAACATTGCAATGCATGAAATGAATTGAGGGTGTTGCTCTATTCCTGCTCCACATGTGGGTAATATTGATTTACTTGTGCTGTTACAGTTACATTACTTAAGACTTTAACTGACTCTAAATTTAGATTTAGAACTGACTCTAAATTCAGAAAAAGAAATGAGGAAGAAAGTGCAACAAAACTAAAGAGCTCAAGTTACAAAATAGTTTCTGTGTTAATTTAAAGCATGAATTAAAATTTGCAAACCAACTTTGAACATGAACAAGCTAAAACTGGCATTAAACACATGATTCCACCTTAAAAGATGTGGATCTCCTGAATGAAAACAAACAAAAAAGGGAGTTTGTTTAGCTGTGAAAACAGTAGTTCAGAATCATCTACTTTGCCTTTGATTTGAATGAACATGGTCCCTCTCCCCTCACCGAGTTCTAGTGTGTGAACATTGTCTCCAGTTACTGTACGCTGAGCGGGCCTTATATTCTCAGACAAAAACAAAAAGCCGTTCTGAGTTGATGGCACACGGCACATTAGGCAGCAAGACAGATCACTCCTCAGGTGAGAGCGCGACGTGTGGCGGCAAATCCGTTTTTCATGCTGTCTGCCACGCAAAAAAAAAGTGAAGAAGAAACAAACAAAGTCATCTCACCAGGGACTAATTCACCATGAAACCCAGTGCGGAGAAGCAGCTTATTCTCTGCAGCACACTCCGCCCAAATATCACACAGAAACAAGAGCATCTCTCACCGAGCGATCAAGGGTAAAACCACAGCATCTCCTGATCGAATCAGGTGAAGAGTGAAGAGAGAAGATGGATGGATGTTGAACGACAAAAGGTTTTACAGAGAAGGCTTATTCACCCCAAATATTGATATAAAACAGATTTCTGGAGTAAATGCCAACGCACAAACTGTGAAATTAGTCAGTCTGATCTTTTAAGCCAGAAAACATGGATTCTGAATTAACTGTTCTGATTTTGCTCTGCTTCTGACATCAGCAGGGGAACTGCTCCACAACCCACTGGACCCACGTTTATGTGAGAGGTCAAAGATGGGGTTACACTTCATAATACAGACTCAGCAAGAGTGGAGAAACATGAGAACCAAGCAAAAACGTAGTAAACAGCAGCAGATAAATTGGAAAACCGAACAAAAATGGAGTCAGAGCTTTCTCCTCCCTTCATTCAGGTTTGTGTCAGAGTGAAAAAAGTGAACAGAAGTTGTCTTTATCTGGCGAGAGCCCGGACGGTGATAAGCACTTTAACCTAAAAGCTCTTAATTCTTCATTGTAGGTGGGAGCCTGAGCTCTGAGGAACTCGCAGCAGTCAGAGTTAAGAGGATCGTCTTCAGTGTTATCGTGGTCTTAGAAGACTAAATATTACACAAACCTCTCTTTCATAATGAACAATAACATCATAAACACTTTTATTATTGTGAAAATTCAGGCTAATACTCATGAAAGTGTTTGAAACAAGTTGTTTTTTCTGTTTTTACACCATGAGAACACCTGAAATATCTGCTTTCTGTTGAGTTTTATTATTATGTAGGATATTATTGAACTATATTCTTCACAAAGCCCGCAAAAATTTTCCAGAAAGGGCAGCTTCCCACAATTAAAAATGAATTTATTTAAAGAAGAATGAACAGACAACTCACTTCTCATCGACCAAAGGCCAAAGTTCACCAAGTAGGGTGTGGAGAACAAGTGGATCAGGGTCATGTTTGAGTCCGGAGAACATTAAAGGAGTTTGTGGGCAGTGCAGTGGCGCAGCAGGTAGTGTTGCAGTTTGGTGTGTTCTCCCTGTGTCCGCGTGGGTTTCCTCCAGGTGTTCATGTTTCCTCCCACAGTCCAAAAACACACGTTGGTAGGTGGATTGGCGACTCAAAAGTGTCCGTAGGTGTGAGTGTGTGAGTGAATGTGTGTGTGTCTGTGTTGCCCTGTGAAGGACTGGCGCCCCCTCCAGGGTGTATTCCCGCCTTGTGCCCAATGATTCCAGGTAGACCCTGGATCCACCATGACCCTGAACTGGATAAGCGGTTACAGATAATGGATGGATGGATATTAAGTTGTGTGGGTAGTGTCACTGACACTTGTCGTGTCAGCCCCCACCTCAAGTTACTGAGAGTGTGGAGGGTAGTGTGTTCTCCCAGTGTCTGCATGGGTTTCCTCCAGAACCACTGAGACCCTGAACTGGATGAAGCACTTAAAGAAGATGAATGAATGGATGAATTATTTAATGAATATAGGGCTGGTTTCTCAAACAGGAATTAACTTTAAACCTGGACTATATGTGGTGTAGTCCAGGACTAGGCTTAATCTCTGTTGGATAAACCAGCCCTGTATGTGAGGCTCATTCTTCATCATGTTCTCATATTCATACGGTGACTTTGGCTTGATTCCATAAGTATAAAGAAATGTACTATAATTTACAGTTCTTTCTCTCTAAAGCTACAGAACTAGAGGCCAGATTACTTTCAGTTAAACTCAAACAAGCTGGCCATATTTCACCTGCGATTTAATCAAAGGCACTCACTGACACAGAGGAAAAGTGCACAGATAGAAAACTGGAACTCACTTGAACTCTTTCTCTGTGAAATCTGGATTTTGCAGCGTCTGCATCTTTTACAATCAAATATAAAAGTAAGAGGAGCCCCAATCAATTGATCCCCGTCCTTATGAAAATAATTACCTTGCTGAAAACAATTTCAGCAGGCCGCAGTGGATGCGTGTACTCGATCTCCGGGTTGTCCTTGGCATCCTCGGTGAGGCACACAATTAAAGCGTTTTCTCAGGATAAATTCCCTCTGCCTTTCACGGCATTCTTCATCCTTATCCTCCAGCTCAGCCTCTGTAATCCTGCCTCAGGAGAGAGAGAGGGAGAGACAGACAGAGAGAGCGAGTGAGAGAGAGATACACACCAACAGACAGACAGAGGAGGCAGCATTGTAAAGACTACTCTCATTTCATTCAGTTTAACGCTCTCCTGACTCGATGAGAACTATGGGAATATTGCTAAGGTTCATTACTCTGAGCAGGTGCAGGAGTCATATACATTGAGAGAGAGAGAGAGAGAGAGAGAGAGAGAGAGAGAGAGAGAGAGAGGAGACAGAAAGACAAAGACAGAGATCCGTCAGGACACGGTTGAGTGTGCCTTGGGCGATCCGACCCTGCAGGACCTGCTGACGAAGCCCATCGCATTTCGTCGCTGATGTGAAACGGGTTTAATGAGAGTCTGGCCTCACGCTGACCATAAGTGCCCAATATTCATTTTGTAAAACTGCATCATTCATTGTTGAAGGGGTGGTGAAAAGGTAACTGAACATCTGTGGATGAGAGGAGATGAAGTTGCCGAACACTAGAGGGAGCAACATTATAATCACCACCTTCACCACCACACAAGCTCCAACAGTTCAGCGCCGTCCGGCAAACAAGTCCAACACAATGCAGCGAGGCCTTTTCGAGTCTTGGTTCCTCTCATTGGTTCTACCTCTTAATCTGTGGATGTTCTCCTTTTGAGTATTGATCTTTCTCTGTGCTTCTTCATGTGGTTCTGAGGAGGTTCTCCTTTTTAGTCTTGGTTCCTCTATGTGGTTATTCTCAATCTCAGTTCCTCTCACAATCCTCTGATTCTTGAGAGGTTCACATTTTTATTCTTGGTTCCTCTCAGTGTGTTAGGGGCGCGGGGTGTGGACAGACGGGGGGCGGACGCAAACGCTTAGAACACAGACTTTATTTACAAGAACAAACACAAACGAACCAGAGGGCATGAAACGAACAAGGGAAACGAGCAAGAGAAACGAACAGGAGAAACGAAGAACACGAAGGACGTTACAAACCATACGAAGACCACTGAACAAGGCGTGAAACAAGGAACAAGGTACAAGAACCTAGGAACAATGAACGACCCCAGGAAGTGAGGGAAGGGGACTTAAATACGATAACAAATGAGAAACACCCGAAACGGAGCACAAGGGAAAAGACGAGGAGGCGGGGCATGAACATAAACAAAACCAAGCCATGTGCTGAGAAAGGAAAACAGACTAAACGGGACGTGAGTGTGACAGATGCCCCCTCCTGAACGCGCAACTCCCGGGGCGCGTAACCTAAACCCCCCAGAAGCTGGCGCAGGAGGGAGCACGGAAAACAAGACAGACTAGGAAAACAAGGAACTATAGGAGACAGGACTCAGGACGGGAACAGACACGGGAAATGGAGCTGTGAACAAGGGACTAGACAGTAACGGACGCTGGACAGAACTAGAGTGGGGACAGAAGACAGAACTAACAGGGGATGGGACCTGGGACTGGAAAGGACTACACTGAACAGGAGTGTTTACATGAGACTGGACGAGAGTGGACAAATGTGACTGGACGGGGTGCTTAACATTGGGCAAGACACTGGAAGGTAACAAGGACTGGATGGGAGACAGGACAGAGGGTTGAAACGGGGATTGAGGCAACACAGGAGCAGAGACAGGGGACTGAAACAGAGACTGGACAGGTGCTGAGACTGAGGACGGATACTGGAAGTGAACAGGGGACTGGACAAGAGACCGGACAGAGGGTTTACGTGGTGACTGGACAGGGCTAACAGGGGACTGGACAGGACTAGGCAGGGGAACAGGTACTAAGACGTTTACAGGGACAGAGACAAACACCGTGACAAGGACAGGAATCAAAACCGACGCAGACAAGGGTACAGGGACAAGCACAGAGACAGGAACTAGGACAGGGACAGACAGGGGAATCAAAATAACATGGGGGTGCCCAGGACTGGCGAATTTCTGTGGGGTAGTCCGAGGAACCAGCCTGGGCACAGTTCTGGGATTGGCCCCGAAGTCCTTGGGGACGTCTTACGGGTACGACCGGAAGCGGCCGTATCTACAGTCACCGGGGCAGACACGACCGTAGCAACAGTCTCGGGGGCAGGAACGGCCGTTGAAGCCACCTTCTCGAGCAGAGGAGCGGCTGGCTGGGCCGCTTTCACGAGCAGAGGAGCGGCTGGCTGGGCCGCTTTCACGAGCAGAGGAGCGGCTGGCTGGGCCTCTTTCACGAGCAGAGGAGCGGCTGAGGGAGCCGCACTCATGGAGACTGGAGACCCTGCGACGACGTCCACAGAGACAGGGGAACCTGCAGCGACGACGTCCACGGAGGCAGGGGAACCTGCAGCGACGACGTCCACGGAGGCAGGGGAACCTGCAGCGACGACGTCCACGGAGGCAGGGGAACATGCGGCGACGACGTCCACGGAGGCAGGGGAACCTGCGGCGACGACGTCCACGGAGGCAGGGGAACCTGCAGCGACGACGTCCACGGAGGCAGGGGAACCTGTAGCGACGACGTCCACGGAGGCAGGGGAACCTGCAGCGACGACGTCCACGGAGGCAGAGGAATCTGCGACGTCGTCCACGAAGGCAGGGGAACCTGCGACGTCGTCCCTGGAGACAGGAGAAACTGCGACGACGTCCACGGAGGCAGAGGAATCTGCGACGTCGTCCACGGAGACAAGAGAAACTGCGACGACATCCACAGAGGCAGAGGAATCTGCGACGTCGTCCACGGAGACAGGAGAAACTGCGACGACATCCACGGAGGCAGAGGAATCTGCGACGTCGTCCATGGAGACAGGAGAAACTGCGACGACGTCCACGGAGGCAGAGGAATCTGCGACGTCGTCCACGGAGACCTTAGAGGCGGGCGTCATGCTCACAAAGACAGGAGAGGCGCGCGCCGCGTTCATGAAGACAGGAGTTTGTGCTGCTCGCCGGGCTCGCGCTGGAGCCGTAAAGAGCTTAGGGGGTTTAACGGGCGCACTCATGGGATCCCCTAGAGGTGCGCCCCTGTTAGCCTCACCTCCGTCATCCTGAGGCTGAAGGCTAACAGCCCCTACCCTTAACCCCCCCCCCCCCCAAAAAATTTCCCCCGGACCTGAGGGGGTAGTCCTCGGGAATCGATCGGGAGAATCTGGCTCTCAATAGTTCGCTAAATGTCTCCACTGTGATATGCTGGGCTCTCTCTCCCAGCACTCGATCAGCCCACTCCAATGCTCTCCCTCATAAACATCACTTGGATAAATTCATGTGGCGCTGGAACAGTCAGGTAGTTAAGGTACAGTTGGCACTGAAGCAGGAAACCCTCAACGTTTGAAGTCCCCTCAAACTCGGGGGGAACACCCATATGGGATTGCAGGGCAGCAGGTTGATCGCCCACCTTTGCCGCTAGAGACTCCTGTACTCTCCTGAACGCCTCGTGGAGAAAATAGTCCGTGCTAGCTGCATCCATGTGTAGGTCGTTCATTCTGTTAGGGGCGCGGGGTGCGGACAGACGGGGGGCGGACGCAAACGCTTAGAACACAGACTTTATTTACAAGAACAAACACAAACGAACCAGAGGGCATGAAACGAGCAAGGGAAACGAGCAAGAGAAACGAACAGGAGAAACGAAGAACACGAAGGACGTTACAAACCATACGAAGACCACTGAACAAGGCGTGAAACAAGGAACAAGGTACAAGAACCTAGGAATAATGAACGACCCCAGGAAGTGAGGGAAGGGGACTTAAATACGATAACAAACGAGAAACACCTGAAACGGAGCACAAGGGAAAAGACGAGGAGGCGGAACAAAGGCGGGGCATGAACATAAACAAAACCAAGCCATGTGCTGAGAAAGGAAAACAGACTAAACGGGACGTGAGTGTGACACAGTGGTTATTTTGATTCTTCTCAATCATTCATCCTCTTATTGAAAGACATGTTCTCCTGTTTGGACTTGGATTCTCTTGAGTGGTAATTTTGAGTCTTGGTCCTTCTACATGGGTCTCCATATAGTTGTAATGGATTTCCCCCTTTCGAGTCTTGCTTCCACTCAGTGATTATTTTGAGCCTTGGTCCTTCCTCTTAATCTGTTTATGTTCTCTTTTTGAGTCTTGGTCCTTCTCTGTGCTTCTTTGTGTGGTTCTAAGGGCTTTCCCCCTCTCTAAGTCTTGGTTCCTCTCTGGTCCTCTCAGGCCCTCGTACCTCAATCATCTCAATCATTCATCATCTTATTATGAGGGAGGTTCTCCTTTTTGGACTTGGCTCCTCGAGTGGTAATTTTGGGTCTTTTTTTGCCTCAAGTGTCCTGCCTCTCATTCTGGGAAGGTTCTGCTTTTCTTGGTCCCTCTCTGTGTGTTTCCATATAGTTTCCCTCTTTTCAAGTCTTGGTTATCCTTTGTGGTTCTTCGTGTGGTTTTGATGTTTTATTTGTTTTTGAGATCTTACTGAGGCTTTGTCCAGAGTTGTTCTTCCTCTTGTCTAAGAGAGGTTCTCTTGGTTCCTGAGTTTGATATTTCTAGTCATTGATTTTACTGATAATTTGTCTTTCCAAATACACTGAGAATAAATTGTGTTTTGTCTGAGTCGGCCCCCAGTCTTTACCATGTTCGTGAAAGACTCATGGATCCTGAAAACTCCACTAAGACTAACTTCCGAAAAGTGTTTACGATTAAATACAGATTCATCTCAGAAACAGAAAATAACCACACAGCAACAAAACCTAGTCTCTGAGGAGCAGCGAGGACTTGAACTGGAATTTCAGCTATATATCTTTAGAGTTAATGCATTCAGGTCATTCATTATGTACAACAAAAGGCCTTATGAATATTCCCGAGGCCTGAGGTCAGTCCTCCAGCTGCTGGGTAATTATTTTGATTCTCAGGAGATGTTTTTGGTGCAGAATAACCTCAGCATTTAGTCTTCGTCATGAGTCTCTGGATTCTCAGAGCTGTGCATAGACTCGGTGTCTATTGAACCGAAAGGAGAGGAGCATAAATTACCAGCATTGGATCTTCATTCTGGTGGCCGTTTTTTGTTCTGAAAGCCTCTTGCTTATCACCCTCACACTTACATCCCTTTTCTTGCTTTTTTGACACCTCCAAGTCCTAAAGGTACGGCCATACAGCGACAGAACACACACACATTCTCTTTCCTAAATGTGAATTTGCAAATTGAAGCTGAGTGAATGAGCGACTGTGCCCAAGGGCAGGTCTAGAATTCCCTCCATTTTTAAAATATGTGGCTCCTCTCATTGAAAACCGTTTTACAGAACCTCCCACTCTCTCTCTCTCTCTCTCTCTCTCTCTCTCTCTCTCTCTCTCTCTTTCGCTCTCGCTCGCTCTCTCTCAGTCGCACCAGGACACATCGCTCTCACTATTTTAAAAGCTCTCCACAGGCACACAGCAATTTACAAAGTTTCCAGCTTTCCTTTTCAAGTTAACGCTCGCATTGCAGTTTTGAAATCAGAGGCGGATTCAAGGCCTCAGTGAAACTCCATCCAGACTCATTCCACACCAGCTGTTACCCCAGTGCTCAAGGCCAACTGCTGGGGATGTCACATTAATAATGATATTAAATCGTTAGCTCAGTTGATGTAGTGCCTTCTTCCTTCTCAAGGACAGTTTGCTGTTAGAGTGAAGACTATCAATAAACAGCAAAGTGCATTGTCATTAATTCTGGTTGTTTTACATATTTGGAAAATAACATGTTTATGTTAAAGTGTGTTTATGATCAGGTTCTTTTTGTTATTAGTCTTTTTGTTGTTTGGTATGTCTAATATGTTATTTTTTCTGTACTCATTATCGTGTCTGTGTCTGTTCTGTTATTGTGTCTATCCTGCTGTTGTGTCTGTCGATTTCTTTTGTTGATGCGTCTATTCTCTTCTTCTGTCTGTTGTGTTATTGTGTTTGTTCTGTTGTTGTGTCTCTTCTGTTGCTCTGTCTGTTCTATTGTCTCCAATATGTTATTTGGACTGTACCTATGTTTAAATCTATTTTTTTGTCGTGTCTGTTCTGTTGTTGCGTCTGTTCCCTAATGACCAGTGCTCAGTTCCATGACTTGTATGACACCAGGACATTGTTTTGATTAATGTTTTAATCCGCTCTGACTATAGAAGAAAATGTAGCGCCACTCCACACCATCCATCACTGCAGCAGAACTGTTTATCAAACTGCTGCGCTCTGGAGATGACGAGGCTAAAAGGGCTTTCCCCTCTCGCCTCGACTCGACTCAGACAGCTGCCTCAGAGAAAAGACGAGGGAAATTACCCCGAGTCGCAAAAAGATTTTCTTTTTACTAACTAATGCAGACTGCATTAATTTCAATTAAGAGAAATAGGGAATGACTCTAAATTTGCTCAGAGAACTGTAACAAGGGTTTTTAAAATTCAAAGGCCTGCAAAACATCCTTTGATAAGATTTGGACTCATTTAAGTTGTTAAATAATTAACTGCTTGTCTGATCAATTCCAAAATTTCCCTTTTTACACAAGAGCCAAAAACCACCCGGGTTCTGAGTGTTATGTCTATGTTTTCTTTTATTAAATTCCTGCAATCACATTAAACTTTCAGTTCCACCCGAGTGTAAATGGACACCCAGGGGTATAATTTAGATAATTATAATAGTAGGATTTTGATCAGGAAGAAGCTGTTATAGAAGATGAATAAATAAAGGAATGAACGAATGTTGAATATCTTTGACCCTTTCGTTCCTTATGTTACGTTTCACCTATTTTCAACCCAACGTTGTACTCCTTTAGGTTCTCCTCCGTGTCTTCTCCATGGCATTCTCCTGTTGGTTCTCTGCTGTCTTCTTGCCTGTGTTTTCCTGTATTTTATCTGCGTTGTCCTCCTGTTTGTTCTCTGTGATGTTCTCTTTTACATTCTCCAAAGTGTTCTCCTGTTGGTTTTAAGTAGAGTTCTCCCAGTTGTTCTGCTTGGTGCTCTCCTGTGGGTTCTTCACTGTGTTCTCCTGTGGTTTCTCCATAGTTTACTACAATGGTTTTTCCAGGTTTTGTTGATGGAAGGTGGAACAGAAGCTGTGTGCGTGGAGGATCTGCTTCATAAGAAGTAGGTAAGAGTGTTCCAGTGGGGGCTGGACAGCTGGAGGGCTGTTCTATGGCATTTCAGTGAAGCTAATGAAGACCTGAGGGAGGGCAGTAAACAAAGTGGAGAAAATGAACGAGGGATTGTGAATGAATGAGTGTGAGAATGGTGTGTACAGAACCTGACAGAGTTTTATTAGTTTAGTTTTCTCTGAATTGGAGAGTAATGGAAAAGTGAAGGGTTAATAACTTCAACAAGGGCTTTGGGACTGAAATGCAGCTTTACACAGTGTAAACTAATCTGAAACATCGCTGAATACTTGGCAATCTACAAATGGATACTGCAGGCTTTGAAAGGTACAAACAACATAAATCGTCCAATTATAGTCTTTATGTCTAACTGAGAGCCTTAAATAAATGTACATATAACTTAACTCGTTAAAATAAAAGTCCTGGCGCTTTCACCTGCTTGAATGGTAAGGTACAAGGTCAGAATAAAATGCACTGTACAGGTACATATTTTACCAAAGGTACAAACAATGTAGCTTAAATATACATCAGTGACCTTAAGGTCGAACCATGTACATTAAATAGGTTTGTCCTAGGGGGACAGGTGCATGTTGTAATTTTTCATAACTTACCATTTTAAAATAAAAGTCCTGGAGCGTTCACAACTTAAAGTAAAGGCGCAAGGTCAGATGGAATGGAAAATCAATAAAACTCTGGAATGTATCTGTTCTGGAAAATGTCTTTAACAAAAATAGATATTTCAACAGATAAGTGAGTTTGTGAAACACTTTATAATTTGTGAAATATAAAAATAAAAATAAATGTATTGATTCCACTACAAGTGTCTGCACTCTGGGGCTTTTATTTTATTTTAACTGTTTAAAAAAAAAAATGTAATCAAAAGCTTCAACAATGCCTCTTACCCAATGAAAGTGAATGTAGTTGAAATTTAAGTTTCACAAGTGAACAACATTGATTATTTCACTGCTGTGGTCCTAGTCGAGGGGAGGGTGGTGTATCAGGCGGCATGTGAACAGTCAGTTCTTATAGTAGCTGTTGGAAGCAGGAGTGATGGAAGAGCGTAAGGATCTGAGCCACTTTGACAAAAGACAAAGTGTTTCAGAGCATCTCCGTAACAGCAGGTGTTTTTGTGTGGTGTTGCCAGTGTGCAGTGGTTAGTACCTGCCAAAAATGTTTTAAGGAAGGACAATAAAAGAACCGGTGACCGTGTCACGGGCCCAAGGCTCACCAGGCTCAAGTCCGATCCCACAGAAGAACTACTGTAGCACACACTGCTGAAAGAGCCAAGGCTGCTCTAAAAGAAAGGGGTCAGAACACACAAGTCAGTGTAGACTGCTGTATACAGGGCAAAGGTGCCAGAGCGGACTATTCAGTCCCTCGTGCATCGGTGAGCCTCGGGCACCCAGGACCCTGTTGCTTGTCCCCAGTTTACACCACACAAGAGATCTGCAGTTCTGGCTTGTTATTTAGGTTCTTCCCTTCACCTGTCAGTGGTTTTAATCTTGTGGCCGATCAGTGCGTGTTATCTTTAACAGTGGGTTCCTCTGGAGACAGGGATGATTCTCAGAGTGAAGAGTGAGAAGAAAGTGAGCTGTGATTCTATCAGTCCTCAGACATTAACAGAATATTCTGCTTTTCCTCAGAAGACGTGTTTCTCTCAGTTTCCAGATCTTATTTCTGCAGCGTTTGAGGTGAGATTTATCCTGTACACACTGCTCTTACATCTCCTCTGGGTCTGTTTCACTGCCTTTATACTCGGGGAAGTGATGCATTTCTGCATATCATCACTCTCTCTCTCTCTCTCTCTGTTTTTCTCTCTCTCTGTTTCTCTCCTCTTCCACCTTTGTCTGTTTCTGTCCCCTTTCTCTCTCTCTCTCTCTCTGTTTCTCTCTCTCTCTGTTTCTCTCTCTCTCTGTTTCTCTCCTCTTCCACCTTTGTCTGTTTCTGTCCCCTTTCTCTCTCTCTCTCTCTCTCTCTCTCTCTCTCTTTTCCACCTTTGTCTGTTTCTGTCTCCTCTCTCTTCTTCCACCTTTGTCTGTTTCTGTCTCCTCTCTCTCTCTCTCTCTCTCTCTCTCTTCTTCCACCTTTGTCTGTTTCTGTCCCCTTTCTCTCTCTCTCTCTCTCTCTCTCTCTCTCTCTCTCTCTCTCTCTCTCTCTCTCTCTTTTTTCTTCCACCTTTGTCTGTTTCTGTCTCCTCTCTCTCTCTCTCTCTCTCTCTCTCTCTCTTGCTCTCTCTCTCTCTCTTTCTCTCTCTCTCTCTCACTCTCTCTCTTGCTCTCTCTCTCTCTCTCTCTCTCTCACTCTGTCTTCAGTAAAACTCAAGTAAATCCACACATAAACTAATAGATAAATAATGATTTTATGCAAATGCCTGGGTCATTAATAATTCATGCTGTAACCCCAGGTTCTGATGTCACTGAGCTGTTTTTATGCCTGTGGTTATTCAAGGCCATTTTAAAACTGAATGTAGATGGTTTTGTGTGTTGCCCTGTGTCTATAGAAAGCTGTTTTTATGCTTGACCAGCACATATTCAATTTCATGTTAAAAAAGATAAATATACTGGACAAAATGTCCATTCCATGGCCCCACACCAGCACACCACCAACTAAAAAAACGTTTGAAAATACAGACAAATACAAAAGTAGAAAAACTCCCATATAACTAACACTTAAGACTAATGCAGGAATCTTTTCAGCTGCGGGTGCTGTCCTCATATTTACACTTTATCCTATTGGCATCTGATGATGAAACACAAAAGTAAATCATGTCCAGGGATCTCACTAAAGAAGAGTTAAGCCCAGAGACAATCAGTGAGGAACCCTCAGGTCTGATCTAGTGATTTCTTCATAGGAATGAAAAAAAAATCTTAATTTTGCCATTTTGTTTTGTGCCTTGATTTTCCAGGTCATGTTTGATGTAAATGTCCCAGATTATTTAACCACTGATTCTTTTAAGTCTCTACTTCTGCCTCTGAATCCTTTCTTCTCCTTTAAAGATACAACTTATTTATTTTTAAATTTGCATTTAAATATGAAAAAAACATGAAACTGATTTATTCTTCCTGAATTTATTTAAACAATCAAACACGTAAACACAAATATACCCCTCCACTCAGGGCTCCTATTCCCTTTAACACTGACTAGGTATGATTTCCGTAATCCACACAGTGGCTCTTTATTCACCGGTGAATTCTTTGCTCTGTACCGAGGCCAGTGTTTAACCAAGTGTTATTGTAGTTATTTTATTAATGCATAAATCCTTTGGACTGCAGGTATTAATTGTTATTAATTAAAGTATATCCTGTGGGAACCAGAGTTCCATCCGAACATGGTGATGAAATACTAAAGTAATGAATGTAATGAGAAGAAAAAACAACTGGTACTGTGAATATCTGGAGTCCCGGGCCTTTGTGAAGATCAGGTGCTTCCTGTGGGTGATACAAAACATGCTGAAGTTTGAAGTTTGTTTAGAACTTTAATGTTCTAGACACCCTTTTGGTTCTCTCCCTCATCTCTCTCTTTGTAATCGGTTCTCCTTCCTCTTAATCTTGTGATAACATTCTTTTAGAATCCCTTATTTCCTAAATATTAACCAGGTAAATGTGAGATACAAAGTTCAAAACACTAGATACACTAAACTACACACAGTTGTGGACACATATGACATCCATTACTTTAAGTTTTAGCCATTGGAATAAATTTGGACACTAAGGTCACCAAGCCCAATGCCAAGTGTCTGCCAGAAGCCTATAAAGTCCCCCACCATTGGACTGTGAATTCAAACAATGGGGCTCAATTTAATAACTTTCCTATGATTTGTAACAGTGTTTGTGACGTGACCTCATGACAGTTTATGTGGCTGAATTCCATCAAATCATCAAAGCAATGTTCCAACATCTAGTGTAAACCCTTCTCAGAAGAATGGATATGTTACTGCAGTGGGAGAAACTCCTTATTAATGTTCTTATTTACTTAGAACTCATTTATTTTCTGGAACATGTTAGTCATTTCAGTGTAGTTTATTTCAATAGTTTTACACAAAGTAAAGGCCTGATTACACCCATCCTGACCTGGTTGATTTGTAAACTTTAGGGAGAGAGCTGTACCCAAAATGAAACTGTCAGGATCACCTTGGTAGATACAGTGAAGATACAGCAGCAGAATAAACTCTTAATCAGAGTGAAGACAAGGTGAGGGATTTGTGTGAGTTCTGTTCTTTGTATTTTTATTTTTCTCCAGGATCTCCGTAGAGGAGCTGGGTTTAAATATTTGATAAGCTTCCACGGCTCGTCATACAAAATTCATACCTCCAAAAAATAAACAGCGAAGTGGTGTGGTAACGAAGCAGCGGAACGAGAGCGAGAAAGAGATGTTTGTCTGTCTGAATTCATCGATTCTGCTGAAGGTGAACGGGAAGATATTCAGAAACATATATTCCAGACTGTAGCACAGGATCAGCGCAGAACGTCCTCAAAGATGCCCTTAATTTCCTGTGTAACTCTGTCGGTGTGAATATTTAAATTCAGTTTATGAGAGAGATGCTGTATATTTGCTTTAACTACAGTTCAGCAGCTTTAATACAACTCATGGTCAATCAACACTGACCTCAGAGACAGTGGCCTGGCTCTTTAGGCCTCTACAGAGAAGGCTTTACACTAGATGTTGGACCATTCCTGTGAAGGTTTGATGGAAGCAATATATAAATAATTGAGCTGAGGTAGAGATGAAACATGCAGTGTGTTCAGATGTTTAATGCTGTAAAACCTGTCATTCAGGCTCCGTCATGTGCGACTGCTGCAGAATGTCCCTTTTCATTTCATGTTTTTCTACAGAGATACACACAGTCGTACACACTCTTCACGATGGGCGTAGCTTAAAGGAGCTGAATTCACTCATTGTCTGAAATTGTATGTTCACAATGCAATGATGTGCCTCATAATGCTGCAAGACTCTAAATGTGTATAAATGTATAAATGTGTATATTGTCTGTCCTGTATTCTGAGTTGTGCATTGTGTATAATTTCTGTAAATTGTTAGTACAGTGTGCATTTCTAAAGTACTTGAGAGACACCGAAATCCAGAAATAAATACCTTGAGTGTCAACATAGGCATCTGATGCTGATTCCTCTTCTAAAGATTACCAGAAATAGCACCTTAAACCCTGGTTTTATAAGATTCCTCTGTATGCACTGGGAGGTGAAAAATACGCAGTGAACAGAAGTGGTTATTAATACGGAAGATTACTGAGCCACACACACTCCTCCTGCTGGAGGGGGAACAGGAAAAACCTGAGACCAACCTTCAGACCTTCTAAAGATTATTTAAACATAATGAGCTTCCTCCTGTGTTCTGTGCTCAGGTTTTGGAGGATCTCTGTAAAAAAAAAAACACAGCACGTTACCACACTGCTTCACTCTAGTTTGGATGTTTTTCCCTGCATCCGCAGAGAGATGAATTACGTGACATTTAGAGAGGTATTGATTGCCCACAGTGGAGAGGAGAGTGAGGATTTTAGTGTCCAGTGTGGGGTTCTGTGCCCGAGGCAAAGCCCATATTGCTCCAGGCGTCTGACTGCAACCCGGACTGAGCCGCTCCGTGTCAGCAGGGGGCGGCACTCTCTACCGCCCTGATTAGCCACTTAGCACAGAAGCATCTGTGGAGGACAACTAATCTCCCCTGAAGGTCAGCTTCTGTCAGAGCTCTGTGAACTGGGCTTTTGTAAAATTTACATCTATAACCTTCTTTCTGGACAAGATCACTGGACTTCTCTGTCTGGATTTAATGTTTATTTTGTGTTTTATTTAGAACCGAAAAGGGATAATCCCTTTATTGAGAAGCCGTTAGACTGACCTTACTGATATACATAAAAGACCTTTTTTAATATATCATGAATGTTTTATAAGATATTGCATAGGTTTTAATAAATGAACGTGACTAAGTGACTGATAATATATGTGTGTTTAAGCTGCCAGCTAAACATGCTTGGAGGAGAACACTACCTGCCAATTCTGTTACATTAGCTCAGCAAGGTTTTATAAGAAAACTAGTTGTAGAGTCTTTTACATCAAGTAACAAATCCCTGTTACTGTTATCATGGCACTGATGATTGACGGGGAGAGAAAAGGCCATCCTACCCCCTCGCGAGAAGAGAGAGAGAGAGAGAGAGAGAGAGAGAGAGAGAGAGAGAGAGAGAGAGAGAGAGAGAGAAAGACAGAGTATGCTGTATTTTACACATGATGGTTAACCATCACCAGAACTCAGATTTGCAGTTTCTCGATGACAGGGCCAACATTTAGTGTCTCTCATCTTTTTCTTCCCTCTCTCTCTCTCTAATCGTTCTCACTGCTATTCACTCTTGTTAGCACTAGCAGTGCTAAATGCTAGCATGCTGTTAAATGCCATCATGTGTGAAATGGCTGGTAAACAAATTAAATGAATGTGTGGGAAGCGTCGTAACACTACAGAACAGGATTCTTAAGAATGCTCTAGCAGAGCGTTGGCTCACCTGAGGCTCGCAGGAGTGCAGTATCTCTCTCTCTCTCTCTCTCTCTTTCTCTCTCACTCTCTCTCTCATTAAGCATGTTTAAAAACAGACGAGGGATTATTCGGCGAGTTCAGCGGGTCTGTCCTGATTGCAGTTCGCTGTAAAAGCAGGTAGACAGTGGAGAAATGAAAGGTGTCGTATCGGGAGGTAATTGGTGATTTGATGTGAGCTGCCACAGCGGAGGAGGGTTCATCATCTGAAATTCATACAGAGAAATAAACAGCCACACGGAGCTGTAATGAAGCAGCAGGAACGTTCTCAAGATAAACCTCCCACCGTGCTGCTCCTTTATAGAACTCAAGAATGGTCCTCCATCTTCTTTAAAAAATGAAACCGTCAGATGTAGGAGCTCTACTACATGTGTCAACCCTAAATATGCAAAAAACCTACATTGCTGTGAGGACTTGATGTCATTCAGCCACAAACAGACGAGTGAGGTCAGATGCTCATGCTGGAGGGTAAGTTCTGGATCACGTCCCCAAACTCATCCCAAACGTGGGGAATGGAGTTCCATTGCACCACAGCCCAGTACTGGCTAGTGATGCTTGCCATAGAGCATAGGGAAGATGGACGCATGTGTAGAGCTCACCTTCCGTTTCTCATTTTTCTGTACCCACTCTGTCCAGAACTTTTGCAGCTGAAATGATCTGAATTCAGGGTTGTCTAACAGACTTGTTATGTTCAGACAGGAATTATTATTAGGTTATTAAAGAGAATTAAGGAGACCCCAATCGTCTGGGAACTCTTTGTCTCTGCATTTAAACTGAGTGATTCCTCTCTGAACTTGGTTTTATAAGAACAGCAAGAGAAGTGAGGATGAGTGCCAGTTAGAACTCCTTTGCTTTTTTTTTGCCTCTCGGAGCTGAGCCGAGCAAATCCCTTCTCAGTTTCTTCTTCTTTCTCTTCTCCTTCTTCTTCTTTCTCTCCACGGCGTGGTGCCCAGAGACTGAAGCAGGAGGTAACCGAAAGGTCAGCTAGTGTCTCTACTCCAGGGCATTGCTAGCTAAACATCCCCTCTCTCATCCTGTCATCCCCCCCCCACTCCCTATTCCCTCTCCGTGAAAACCGTCCAACCTCCCCTTCCAACAACCGCCACCAAACGGCCATCCAGTGCTGGAGGAGGAGTGTCCGAGAGCCCAGGCAGATAATAGACATCTGTCCCTCGGGCTCCAACTTTAAAGACACAATCAGGGATTTCACCACAACAAAGTGGCAGCTTCAACACCAAATTCTCTCAAGCACTTAAGGAGGGGATTGGAGAAGCAGCACTCCAAAAGGGTCTGACAGAACGTCAAGAACTCGGACCTCCACTGAATAACAAAACCAAGAAAGCACATTTACAAGCACAGCAACGGGAATAAAAAATAACCACAAGTTCACTTCACTTCCACTCTGCACTATTTAATCAAAATGTTCTGTCTTTTCCTCTAGTAACAGTCTCTAGTCTTCTGTGAAGGCTTTGCTCTAGCGCTACATTGCTACAGCATTGCTATGAGGATTTGATTGCAGTCACTACCTACATAAAGATACTGAGGGCAGGTGCTGATAGGGGATTTATTCTGGATCTCTAGCTTCACCACTTCAAAGAGCCCCATAGCCCAGTTGCAGGATTAATGGGGGGGTTATACCCTTCTGAGACGCTTGCACACTGAACATGGTGAGCTTATGCTTGTGTGTAGCTACCTCTGAGCCTCTAATTCTCTCAGTCACTGCTTTTCTATAAGGTTTATACACACTGTCACACGTCGTGAATGGATGCAGCTCATAGCAGGTGAGGATAGAAGAGATGTCTACAAACTTTGTGATCACACTTCAGCTTCATTACTGTTCATATGCTGAATGGAACACACTGGAAAATTTGCAGTTTTACATTTTTAGGACCAATAAATGATGCAAAACTGCATTCAAATACGCCGTAAAGTATTATGTTCAGATTAAGGCTGTGCAACTCTTTTTAGTGTAACTTCACCAGGGGTTTTCAAATGTTTTGTACGTATATGTTTCTTTATTTACTGTTTGATTGATTGACTAGTGCCTGTTTGTCTTTCCCCTGCAGGCCTTACCCAGCACCCGATGCACAGCTGTGGAGGATGAAATCAAACTAAACACATACTTTTATCTAATTAAGGGAAAGCCAGAGCTGCAGAGTGTCTCCAGCTCGATGTGAAAAAGGGTCTACTGTTTGTGATTAGCAACGAATTAATTGGATTTTTCATTCGCACAATTGGATTTATTTTGCAGGGAGCTGTTTGCTTTTGTTGCTTCTTCTTTTCCATGAGAACCTTCGGAGCTGGAGTGAGAACTGGGCTTCTATTTGCAAAAGGCTCACAAAGATAAATTGTACCTGAGTAGTTGGGTTACCATAGTAACGCTCCATCCTCATTATGGTTAGAAAAGGGCAAGGGAGAGGAGAGGGAGGGAAGGAGGGAGGGAGAAAGCTGGTTTTATCCCTCTCTGGGTAAATGGAAAAAGATCTTCCACATCTCCGTGAGGCTTTCATAACGACACTATAATCCACTGGGTTAGTGCACAACCCATACATTTATTACATTCAGATAAGGAACCTGCTTGCGCCGTCTCTTTCTGTCAAGTCATGGTCCCTGTGTCCACAGCTAAATATAGTTCTCTCTCCCTCTGTCTCTCTCTCTCTCTCTCTCTCTCTCTTTCTGAGTTTGTTGTTAATTTTTGTGTGTTGGCTGCTTGCTGTGGTCAACTACAGAAAACAAAAATGCCAGCAGCAGTGCCCAGGACACTGGATTTGTTGTGTAAAGTAAAGTCTTCAGTGTGCCCCACACCAGCCTGGCAATGACAGCCATGCTCCATTCATTTGTTCTTATGCTTTGGATGTCCAGGACAAGCTGGCAGTGTGGAGGTTCCCTGAGGGGTTCTACCAATGGTGGCGATATGATGGACCTGGGGGCCTCTGCCAACCCAAACCTGACAAATATATATTTGTGGGCACTCCTTATAATGAGAGAACTACTTGAGCTTCTCCCATTTGGACACAGTGCGTACAGTCTCTAGAAAAGAAAAAAAAAACATGGACTACAGCGCACATGAGCTTAAGGTCACCATGCTGAGGTGACCATGATGAGGAGACATGCAGAGGAGTAGAAAGCTGAAAAGGAGCAATGGAGGTGTGTTTTGGAGTGAGTTGGAGTGGTGTTTTTGATATTGAAGTAATCCAACACCAGCCCCTGACCTCACTAAGGTTTATGTGGCCGAGTGCTATCAAATCCTTGCAGTAATGTGTCATTATAAAGTGTAAACTTCCCAGAAGTGGAGACTGAGACTGTTTTTCGCCTTCTTTTCTCTGTGATGCTTAATCGATTTGTAATAGGGAGAATAGCGTCACTGTCGTTGCTACTCCGGACTCAACACGGCAGAAACTGCACTATACAACTATTGGAGGAGGGTAGGAAACCATCCTCCCTCCCTCTCTCCCCAATTCCAGGAGCGTGAGTTAAAATGAATTACAGGCTGCAATTCTAGGTGGAGCCCAGGAGCAAAATTACCAAAGCTTACCTAGTGTTCCTTTAATTCTGGGGTAGAACTGCACTTTTCTCCTAAAAGCCCCACTCTGCACTTTCATCCCTCTCCAGACACTGACACTCAGCCTCCCTCGCTGCGACAGAAAAAAGAGGGGGATGATGCAATGAGTGAACAAAGGAAGGATAAAGTAGAACAGAGCGAAGTCAGCAGGTTCATCTTCTTCTCCACTCTGCATTTTCGCCACCTTGGACGCCCTGTATACAGTGATGTCTTAGTGGTGATCTTAGGCTCCAGAGCATCCCTTTTTTTCATTTGCAGCTTTTCTACAGAGATTATACACACCATGTCCACAGTGGTGTCTCTGGTGTCTGTGGTTGACCAAACCACATTATTTAACAACAAGCTACACTCAACTCTGTTACGCAAAGAGCTCCACAGGAAAGTGACTGGTATAAAGCAGTACATATATCTAAGTGATGTCCACCCCCATGGCGGCTGGACACTCAGCAGTTAATCAAGAGCTGTCTCACTGCGCTCTGTCCTGCCTCACCTCAGGCTATAGCTTCATCACCTGATGCACAGAGCCAGACCGGGGGATATGGAGGAGTAGCTGGAGGCTCTTTATTCCTCACACCTCCATCACAGCCCTCAGGCTCCGCAAACAGCTCTCAGATATTACCCAGAGTCTGGAGTCTTGAGTGTTCCCAGATTTCAATCAGGAAAATTTAAGATAACGGAAACAGAAAGTGGAGCGTAAAGGATGCACGATTCACTCTGCTAAAGGTAGACCACAGGCCTCCACTTTGCATCAGCATGCTGAGATATAGGCAATAAAAGTACAATTTTCTCTTTTAACTTTATCCCCAAGGTCCACTTATGTCATCTGTGTGGGTTTATGAACAAAAGTGTTCATAATTCATGGCTGCGTGAACTCTCTTTATCCCTTAGACTTAAACAGGCTGTTTTTATTGCTGTGCTTCAACAGACTGTGTATTCTGGGCTGAAACAATCCTGAAACATCAGCATGAATGTGCAGGATAAAGAGCTGCAGACAGACCTTGTGGAGAAGGGTGAATGTGCTCCAGCACAGGGTACGTCTTCATTAACGTAGTTTATTAATGTAGTAAACTCATTTAAAAAGGCAGTTTTGTTGGAGTGTGAGTTGGTTACTGGGTGAGTGTGTGAAACTATCCACAGGTTTGAGTGTGTGTGAGTGACAGGGTGAGTGTGTGAAACTGTCCACAGGTTTAAGTGAGAATTAGTGACAAGGTGAGTGTGTGAAACTGTACACAGGTGTGTGTGTGTGAATTGGTGTCAGGGTGAGTGTGTGAAACTATCCACAGGTTTGAGTGTGTGTTAGTGACAGGGTGAGTGTGTGAAACTGTTCAAAGGTTTAAGTGAGAATTAGTGACAGGTAGAGTGTGTGAAACTGTACACAAGTGTGTGTATGTGTGTGTGTGTGTGTGTGTGTGAGAGAGAGTTGGTGACAGGGTGAGTTTGTGAAACTATGTGCATGTGTGTGTGAAACTGTACACAGGTGTGTGTGTGAGTTGGTGACAAGATGAATGTGTGAAACTGTACACATGTGTCTGTGTGTGTATTGGTGACAGGGTGAGTGTGTGAAACTGTACACAGGTGTGTGTGTGTGAGTTGGTGACACGGAGAGTGTGTGAAACTGTACATGTGTGTGTGTGAGAGTTGGTGACGGTGAGATTGTGAAACTATACACAGGTGTGTGTGAAACTGTACACAGGTGTGTGTGTGTGAGTTGGTGACAGGGTGAGTGTGTGAAACTGTACACAGGTGTGTGTGTGAATTGGTGTCAGGGTGAGTGTGTGAAACTGTCCAAAGGTTTAAGTGAGAATTAGTGACAGGGAGAGTGTGTGAAACTGTACACAGGTGTGTGTGTGTGTGTGTGTGTGTGTGTGTGAGTTGGTGACAGGGTGAGTGTGTGAAACTGTACACAGTTGGTTGTGTGTGAGAGAGTTGGTGACAGGGTGAGTGTGTGAAACTGTACACATGTGTGTGTGTGAGTTGGTGACAGGGTGAGTGTGTGAAACTGTACACAGGTGTTTGTGTGAGTTGGTGACAGGACGAGTGTGTGAAACTATACACAGGTGTGTGTGTATGAGTTGGTGACAGGGTGAGTGTGTGAAATTGTACACAGGTGTTTGTGTGAGTTGGTGACAGGACGAGTGTATGAAACTGTACACAGATGTGTGTGTGAGTTGGTGACAGGGTGAGTGTGTGAAACTGTACACAGGTGTGTGTGTGTGTGAGTTGGCGACAGGATGATTGTGTGAAACTGTACACAGGTGTGTGTGTGTGTGTGAGGGAATTGGTGACAGGGTGAGTGTGTGAAGCTGTACACAGGTGTGTGTGTGTGAGTTAGTTACAGGGTGAGTGTGTGAAACTACACAGTTGTGTGTGTGTGTGTGTGTGTGTGGGTGTGAGTGAGTGACAGGACGAGTGTGTGAAACTGTACACAGGTGTGTGTGTGTGTGTGTGTGTGTGGGTGTGAGTAAGTGACAGGGAGAGTGTGTGAAACTGTACACAGGTGTGTGTGTGTGTGAGTTGGTGACATGGCGAGTGTGTGAAACAGGACACAGGTGTGTGTGTATGTGAGTTGGTGACATGGTGAGTGTTTGAATCTACACAGGTGTGTGTGTGAGTTGGTGACATGGTGAGTGTGTGAAACTATACACAGTTGTGTGTGTGTGTGAGTTGGTGACAGGGTGAGTGTGTGAAACTGTACACAGTTGTGTGTGTGTGTGTGTGTGTGGGTGTGAGTGAGTGACAGGACGAGTGTGTGAAACTGTACACAGGTGTGTGTGTGTGTGTGTGTGTGTGTGGGTGTGAGTAAGTGACAGGGAGAGTGTGTGAAACTGTACACAGGTGTGTGTGTGTGTGTGAGTTGGTGACATGGCGAGTGTGTGAAACATTACACAGTTGTTTGTGTGTGAGTTGGTGACAGGGTGAGTGTGTGAAACTGGACACAGGTGTGTGTGTATGTGAGTTGGTGACAAGGTGAGTGTGTGAAACATTACACAGGTGTGTGTGTGCGTTGGTGACAGGGTGAGTGTGTGAAACTGTCTAATGGTTTAAGTGAGATTTAGTGGCAGGTAGAATGCGTGAAACTGTACACAGGTGTGTGTTGGTGACAGGGTGAGTGTGTGAAACTGTACACAGTTGTGTGTGTCTGAGTCAATGAAAGGGTGAGTGTGTGAAACTATACACAGCTGTGTGTGTGAGTTGGTGACAGGGTGAGTGTGTGAAACTATACACGTGTGTATGTGAGAGTTTGTGACATGGTGAGTGTTTGAATCTACACAGATGTGTGTGTGTGAGTTGGTGACATGGTGAATGTGTGAAACTATACACAGTTGTGTGTGTGTGAGTTGGTGACAGGGTGAGTGTGTGAAACTATACACGTGTGTATGTGAGAATTGGTGACATGGTGAGTGTTTGAATCTACACAGGTGTGTGTGTGAGTTGGTGACATGGTGAATGTGTGAAACTATACACAGTTGTGTGTGTGTGAGTTGGTGACAGGGTGAGTGTGTGAAACTATACACGTGTGTGTGAGTTGGTGACATGGTGAGTGTTTGAAACTACACAGGTGTGTGTGTGTGAGTTGGTGACAGGGTGAGTGTGTGAAACTGTCTATTAATCATTTTCTAAACCCTGATATTTTGTAAAAGGCTGTGCCACATTTATTTGGATGGTTCAGTAATATTGACTTATTCATTTATTTGGACAGATTATTAATATTCCAGAGCCGTCTATTTTTTTGACAAGTTGAAAAACTCTCTCCTAACTCTGAATCAGCTCGAGCTGTTTTGCCTTCGTTAGAGTTTAAGCTGAAACCTTTCTGTACACTAAAGGGTCATGAATGAATACCTGGGCAGTTTGTGGCTCGGTGACCGCTGAGGCGTATGATGCAAATCTTCATTTTTCAGTCAATTTCCGATCTCACCTCAGAGCTTATTGCCCTTGAGAAAGTGGACTTTTTATTATTATTTTTTATTTAAACAAGACTTTTTCCCAAAACTTTGTTCAGGTCTGTGTTCACAGCTGGACGTCAGACGAACAAAAGAGCGTTTCACTCTTCCGCCTGGAAGTTACGCAACGTTTTCCTACAAAATTTTGAAACACTCATTAAGTGAGACTTGTCAGAGACAAACGCTTTAATCAAAGAGAATTAAAACGGAAAGACAGATTACATCGGCTCATTATCTGCAAAAAGATGACGCTCACCACACAGATGTTTTCAACAACAAAATGATCCCCTGCCACTAATCACAGTGATTATGAAAGAGTGAGACAGTGCTCGGCTCCGAGAGAGAAGATCGGCCATGAGACGCTGAGTGAAATCTCAGATAAGGATTTTTTTTTCTGCAGGCATACACACAACACACACACACACACAGACACACACATAACAGCAGACATACAAACACAAACAGCACAACCTTGACTGAGGTTATTTTTAAAGTTTCACACATCCTCCACCGAAAGAGAAAGACGGATGTCGTGTTGTTGAGGTGGAATGCAAAAATACACCACGTCTGTCCGGTAAACAAACATCTCCCTCAGAAATACGGGACAGTTCTCATTCTCTCCAACGCAAGACGATGCGATCGCGGCTGAATATGAATTCAGATCAGTTTGAGTTGGAGTTTGGAGCCTAAACTACAGACTGCAGAACTTGTAACTCACACGTTCACAGCTGTCTCTCAGGTGTCTAGTGTTGGAGCCTGAAATAATGTTTGGGTTGAGTCATTATTTTTAGTGTGTGTGTGTGTGATTTATCTGTGATGCAGTGACAGTGATTACTGCCGCTGTGTGGTGCCCAGCACGGTCCTGTCAGGCTGGATTTGAGCCTTGAATTCTGTTGGACTCTGATCAGTTGTTGGGACGGCATGGTAGTGCAACAGGTAGTGTCACACAGCTCCAGGGTCCTAGGGCTGTGGGTTCAATGCCCACCTTGGTGAGGAGTGTGGTGTGTTTTCCCTGTGTCTGTGTGGGTATCTTCCAAGTGCTCCAGTTTACTCCCACAGTCTAAACACAAATGTTGGTGTGTTAAATTTTCTACAGATGTGGGAGTATGAGTGTGTGACTGGGTGAGTGTGTAGTGCCCTGTTCAGAGTGTTTGTGTTCACTGTGATCATGAACAGGATGAAGAATGAGAAATAAAAAAAGAACAAATGAATGGATGAATGAAGGAATTGTCATTTATTGGACTCTAATCTTGATAAATTCCGCAGGTTTGGTTTGGGTTCAGACTCAAAACACTTTACTGTTTTGTGAAATTCCAACAGTAAAATTCTCTGACTGTGTTCGGGTTTGGACCAAAACTCCCTTCACAATTTATTCCTCTCTTTATTATTAAGAGCCCAGGGCCATAAATCAAGTGTAGCAGGGTACGAGGTCGAAGCTTTGGTCTAGGATCAGCTCAGCTTTGCTGCTGTATTTAGGACGTAAAAAGGCAAAAAAGCAAAAAATGTGTCAGCGTTGTTTCGCTGAGAAGTTTAGAGCTGACTATTTATAAACTACACACACCCCACAGAAAGGCGCTCATCGGAAGCAGGCCCTTATTTTCGCTTCTGTCAGCTCCATGTACTGAGGAGCAAAAGATCCTGAATCAGCGCTGAGTCCTGATAGGTTTACAACTCCTCCTCTTCCTCCTCCTGCTTCCTCACCAAACTCCCTCAGTGTTTCAGGTTCATTCTTCTTCTCCTCCGTCTTCTCTTCCAGCAGCTCTCCCTCTGCTCAAAGCCTAATTCCGTCTGTTTTTCTCTGACTCTGTCGTTCTCTTTCATCCTACTCCAGGCTGGAGTTCCTGAGCCAGGATTACCTGCTCCTCCAGAGCAAGCGCTAGCATGCTACATGGCTTTCTGAGAGGAGGCTGGAGTGTTCTGCATTTTCACTGACCCACATCTACATCTGCTGTCCATCAGCCATTCACACATCTCACACTATCTGTATATTACACATATATTTACGTTGGGGGTCAGGTGATCTGGTCTAACACCGTGGAATAACTGCCTAAAGTAAAAAACACATTCTGGTTTGTTTAACACTTCGTATTAATTCCGTATGTGTTCCTTCATAGATTTAATGTCTTCCACATTCATTTACAATTAGAAAGGAAAATAAAAGGATGTATCCAAACTTTTGACCAGTGTTGTGCCTTCACAACATGTGGAAAATGGCCCAAAACAAAGGAAACCCTCCCTGAGAGGGTGTCTCCAAACATTTGACTGGTGCTGTGTGGTGGAATACCAGCAAATCCTCACAGCAGTGTTCTGGTGTCAAGTGTACAGCCTTCTCCTCACATAAGATCTGTGGTTCATGTGTTCATTTCAATTGGTGGGATTGACAGAGAATGTACAATTAGTTAATATTTAAAGTGTATTCTACTAGCATCAGTGACTGTATTGAGAGTGGAGCCTGTGTTGGAAGGTTTACTGCCCCCCCCAAACCCCCCCCCCCCATCTCTCTCTCTCTCTCTCTCTCTCTCTCTCTCTCATTGTTTCCCAAACCTGTTGGAGCACTAACCGTGTTTCCTGCCGTGAGACTCAGGTCTGATCCTGATCCTGTTGTAAATGTTCCCAGAGTGCTTTGCTTTACACCTTCATTGTGAAGGACACTGGCCAAAGCCTACTGTTTTTTTCAGTATTCATTATTCAGGATTCATTTAGCTGCTTAATTGTTTAGAGTTGATGCCGTATAGTGTTCATTTCTGATGTCTTATATTCTATGTATTACATTTACGACATGACTTTAGAATGTAGTTATTGTATTTATTTGAATATGTAAATAATGTCAAACAGAGCTCTGCTCCTAGATCCAGTTAAGACCTTTGTGTTTGCTCAGATGAATGAACAGAATATAGGAAGAATTTCAGAGACATATTTTTACATCTTCATCAAATGCTAAAAGAGCACTGGGTGTTGCAAACATCTCTGTCTCATGATTGTCGTTATAAAACTAATTCGGTTTTCCCGATTAAGCAGGTTACAAATGATTTAACCCATTGATACTCAATGTCAGACCTTTGTTAAGAATCCCATCTGAGGAGAATATGGAGAAACTCTGCTCTGGGTGAGTTTTAGAAGGTCTGGTGATGAATACATGATGGCGAGCATCACTGTGAAACAAGACATGCTTAATATCTCTGTCCAGGAATGTCCCTTGTGTTTTGTGTGGAGGTCTCACTGACGTCTCACATTAGGCTCAGCGCTGAGATAATAACACCTGTCCTGTTTTTCTGCAGGACAGTCTCATGCTGTTTCTCCTGAGGAGCTTTAGGAGAATCACTATAAGTTTCTTGAGCCATGAATGAGCAACTTTTGAGCAATAATATTTTCCTCTGTGTGTGTGGGTGTGAAAAGCAGATAAGAGGATGCAGGAGCAGTAGAGAGGTGTAAAGAATTCTCAGCTCTTTTCTCCCTCCCTCTCTCTCTCTCTGCCTCTCTCTCTCAGCTGAAGGATTCTGACCCAGAAACTCCTCTGAACTGGAGCTGGTCCAACAGCACTGCAGCTCTCCTGGAGACTCCAGAACATTTCTCTCAAAAAACTGAAGGATAGAGTGCAGGAAAAAGAGAGATATAGAGAGATAGCTGGCAAGCTTGATTGGTAGATACAGAGAGAGAGAGAGAGAGAGAGAGAGAGACTGGTGCAGAGACAGAGCATGATTTCAGTTGGGGGCCCAGTTGGAGGGTTTGACAGATCGGGTAAATGATCCTCGACAGAAAAAAAAATGAATATTACACTGCATATATTACTATCTATTTGCTGAGTCTGATATTTTGGAGCAGTTGCACTTCAGTGTAACGGCACTGTGCCCAATGCCAAATGTGGGATAGAGGGATATACAACTAAAACATTCATACAATAGGAAATACCGTCCAGTACATTCGGGAAAAGCTGATTATGTGGCTGAATGTCATCTTCCCAGAAAAAGTAGAGACAGTTACTGCAGTGAAGAGGAACACACTCCACATTAATGCCTTTTCTTTCAGGAAAGAAGGGACAGGAGCTGCTCTAGTGGTAATTATGGCAGAAGAATTTTGACAGGAAAGATAAGGCCTGATGACATCCATGGGAACTCTCACCTTTCAATCAGAGCTGTCTTCTACAGGATCGAGTCAATCAGGAACACTTTTAAAAGCGTGGGACTAAACACCGGATGTAAATAACTCTATTTACATTAAAAAGAAAGCAACTGAAAAGGCTCACAATCTAAGAGAAGCTGTACATTCTTAATGTGAAGCCTGGTGTGTGTCGTGGTCTAATCAAAGCTTGAGCAAGGAGCTCTGTTGAATGTATATTTTAATGCAGATATATTGTAAAACATACTTTGTATAATGCATGTTAACTTTAATATGGGGTTTTAAATCCCACCAACCCACACACAGTGAAACAAGACCACCCTGTCAGTTTTCTGTGGGCTATGGGATAAATCATAACATTCTTCTGCTGACGTCAAGTGTAGAGGCTTTAGTATTGCCCCGCCGTCTTGTCTGAGTCTGTCCAATCACAGCGCTGGACCTGCGTTTATGTGTGAGCGCAAAGACAATGTTAAAAAAAATAAAAATAAGAGCACTGAGTAAAAGCAGAGAAAACAAGAACCGAGAAGAAAACGGCTCGGGTCGGGGTGAACAGCGAATGGCTCATTATCATTTGGATATAGGAACATGTGCTGAAACCTGCCATTCTGAACATGGATGTTTATACAGAGGGAGAACATAGCTGTAGGGTTTGATCCTTGTGTTATTTTGACCAAAGCAGGTCACAGATGTTTAATTAAGACCCAGAACTGTGTTCACCTGTTGAAAAAAGGGGGAAAAGTCCCCTTTAACATCAAAAAGCATTACATTTTTATTTTGAGTAACTCCGTCTCTATCATATAAAAATTAATTTGCCTGGTGCTGTATCCGTGGCTTGGTTCAGCTCTGGTGCCGAGACCTACCTACGGAGACTGGAGCTAGCACTAAAACTAACCGTTTGAACTCCTTTTCTTGCTCTCTCATGGCGTCAAGCTCATAAATTGTGGGCCAGGCGACATTTTGAGGTCTCGGCTGAAGAAAATTAGTCTTCGGATGAAAGAAGCCGGAGGAATGACTGCTGGGCCGCGCTCTAATTCCGTGTTCTGGGCCAAGTCCTCGCCGAGAGGTGGAGGAGAGGTGGAGCTGTCTCACCTCGCCCTAAACCCTGAAACAAACACTGTGGAGGCTTCTGAGTGGCCATCGTTGGGAAATCCCTGGTGAGCCCACAGCCGTGCATAACTCTCCTTTGTTTCTCTCTGTCTTTGGGGGGTCTCTTCATCACTCACAGCTCTGGGTAGTTAGTATGCACCTCCTCGCGTGTCGAGTCCCAGTGGCATGTTAGCTGCTGGAAAACAGTAGAGCTTCGTGTCCCAGAGGACATTTTATGTTTTTGTGTGTCCTATAAATTTAATGGTTTAGATAGATAGATAGATAGATAGATAGATAGATAGTCGTATTTGAGTTTAGAAGGAACTTTGAGTAAAGGCCTACACCTTTATGCATAAGAATCTTTTGAGGCTTTATCCAGCAGTAGAGCAATTTGTCCTTGACTGACAGTAAAAATGTTGAGTATTGCACCAATTTTAGCATATAATATCATCAAAAGATTCAAGGAATCCAGAGAAATTTGTGTGTGAAAAGGACAAGGACGAACGCCACAGCTGAATGGCCATGACCTTCCATCCCTCAGACAGTACTGCATTAAAAAAGCACCACACATTCGTGATGAATATCACATGACCTCGAGAAGTTTTTGAAAAACTGTTGGGACCTTTGACCTCCAGAAACCTGATGCTCTGTTTTATCACGTCATCTATATATTTATTCATGTGTCTCATGTTTCCATGTATTAATGTATACATCACCACTGTTTTTAGTTGTTTCTTAATGTTTGCATCATTTTCCATTGGTTTATTAGTTTTACCTTTAATTTGGAAACACTCTGCACATTTAGTCCACTGTCTTTTATAAATCCTGATGATTTAAGATCTGTCACTGATCTGTGTGTGGCTCCACCGTCAGAAGGACGTTCTCCTGCTCCTTCTCCTGACACTGTCCACAGACAATCTCTGGACATCCAGCAGGTGGCGCTTGAGTCAAAGTGAAGCGGTTTGTTATTAACTCTCGATCGTTTTTCAGTCGTAACAGGTCATAACAGGTAATGTAATTACTGACTCTAATGTGTTCAGCTGCAGAGCAGCGTCTGTTGCTGCTTATTTTATAAACATACT